>NC_042527.1:22155306-22297806 GCF_900963305.1 Echeneis naucrates | reverse complement strand
TAACCCTAACCCTAATCTAACCTAAACCTAACCCTAACCTCAACCTAACCCTAACCCTAATCTTTATTTTAATTCTAAACCTAAAACTTAACCTAACCCTAACCCTAACCTTAATTCTTTTTCTAAAATACCTAACCCTGGCCTAAACCTAACCCTAACCCTAACCTTAACCTAACCCTAATTTTGATTCTAATTCTAAACCTAAACTTAACCTATCCTAACCCTAACCTTAATTCTTTTTCTAAAAACCTAACCCTAACCCTTAATCTTATTCTAAACCTAACCTTATTATTATTATAAATATTATAAATACTATAAATATTTTAACGAAAAAATTAGAAACTAAATATAAATAGATTTATAAATAAATAAATAATAAATAAATATTATCTATAATAATAAACTATATTTTGTGTTATAATTAAAAAAATATATTATTTCATTATTTCTTACATTATTTCATTAGATTTTTAGTTAAAACAGTCATTAACATGTAAAAACAAAAAACCGATTTCAAAAAAAAGCAAATTGGAAAACTGGGAAACAAAGTTAAGAAAAACCGATAAATAAGGAAAGCTAGTAGGAGGGTATAAAAGGGGAAACATACTCACAGACTCATTCTCTTTCTCAAGCTCGCAAGGATAACATCACATACATTTCTCTCACACACACACACATACACGTTTTTTACGTACACCCACGCCTGAAGAAGACTTATTACAGTCGAAACGTCGCGATCTGGGTGTACTTATTTTGATTTAATTTTTTATTAAAAACAAATTGTTTTATTATTTTTTTAATAAAAAATTTTTTTTCATTTCATTCATTTGGTTGCCTTTGGTTTTATTATATAAATACATTATTAATACATATCATACTTAATAAATAGTAATTTAAAACAATAAATAATTAATTAGAATAACCAAGGCGACTTCAACAAAAATCAAACAATAAATAAACAAATAAACAAACCACACACAAAAGAGATTAAAAGACCCAATATGGGTCAGAATGACCAAGGTTGGACGGTGGTGCATTATGGTAGAGGGCGCCACCGTCAACCATCCCGGGACCTGGGTGGGGGAAGGACGTGGGGGAAGGACCGTGCCCCTCCTGTCCTCAATCGAGGACAGGCTCAGTTTTCTCGCCCTAACCCCTAACCCTAACCCTAACCCAACCCTGACCCCTGACCCCTCACCCTAACCCTAACCCTAACCCACTTTTCCTAACCTTAACCTTCCTCACTCTTCACCAGATCTTTCTTTATCAGATAACCCCCTGTTCCCTCATCCTAACCTTAACCAATTTTACACAGTAATTCTTTAAACCCAACCTGCGCCCCCTCTTTTCCCCCCCCTTTTTTTTTTTTTTTTTTTTTTTTTTTTTTTTTAACTCAAAATGAAAACCCTAAGTTAGCAAATAAGTCCAATTAAAGCATATCCCTACCCTAAAGGAGTCTTAACTTTTTTTTCCTATGTTCTTTATGAATTCAGGACCCCTATGGTTCTTTTGATTGTTCTTATAGGTCTTGCACTATTTTATCGTTTTTTTTTTTTTTTTTTTTTTTTTTTTTTTTTTTTTTTTTTTAATCTTTTTTATTATTTATTATTTTCCTTGCTTTTTCGTCAATTGAGTATATCTATTCACTACATTTATTTTTAAATATTCACCAGTTCAGTTCTTTTCATCCCCTTTTTTTTTTTTTTTTTTTTTTTTTTTTCCCCTCCCCTCATTCCCTCGCATGGATCCCTTAAGACTTTAAACCCAGCAATGACCCACAGGCTAAAACCTCGCCTTGCCCCTAGCCGACTAGGGTTCAATTCCCCACTAGGACGGAATATAAAATTCTTTTTATGACATCACAGGAGATTAACTTCATCTTTTTACTAACTCCGCATGTTTTCGCATGTTCTTGTTCGTCTCATTTATTGCATGTACTCGTAAGTCTTCTTAATTCTTTTATGGCACTTAATCATTTTTTTATAATCATTATGTTCGGCATGTCTTGTCATTTTTTTTATATTTTTTATAAGCACTTATAGATTTATTTTCTACATTTTACAGCACTTAATAATGTATTTTATTGAAAGGACCCCTTTCCTTTCTTTTATTTTTATATTTGTAGTACTCCATTCTATCTCTTTTTTAAAGCACTTATTTTTACAGCACTTCTCTATTAGCACTTTTAACTGTTACTAACCTAATTTTATCCCATAAATCTCCTTGTTTTAAGTTCCGTTTGTTTTTATTTAACAAAATTTTCTTCCCTCCAATAACTGGGATCCGTGTGACCGAGACGGCTCCTACTCACCTCCAAGTTAATGTATCACTCTACCCCAGCATATTTCTAACCCCCCTCCAACAGGTCCCCTTCTTTGCCCTACCTGGGGCTTGAACCCTGTCCCGCCGAGTGGAAGGCAAGAACCTCACCATCACGCCATCCTTCTTTTTCCTCATCTTCTTTCTTTTTATAGTTCAGCTGACCCGTTTTTTTTTTTTTTTAATATAAAAGTGCCATTTGAGGACCGGGTTGCTGACGGATCCGCTGGGGACTTGATCCCCTGTCTCTCGTTCCTGATTTGTTGGTGGTTCCACTGGACTACCAGCTCTTTTAGCTATTTGGTTCCTGTACCCATCAATACCCTTCCCTTTTTTTTTTTTTTTTTTTTTTTTTTTTTTTTTTTTTTTTTTTTTTTTTTACCTCTTTCCACTTCATCAAAAAGGGCCATTTGGGGACTGACCTTCTGTTGGACCCATCTGGGACTCGATCCGCTGTCTCCCGTTCCTTGGTTGTTTGTGTTGCCATTGGACTACCAACTCTCTCAGAGATTGGGTTATCTATATCCACAACAACCCTTCCACTCTCACCTTTTAATTAATTTTTTTTTTTTTTTTTTTTTTTTTCTCTGTCTTCTCCCTCTTTTTCCCCCTCAAAAAAAAGGGTCATTGGGGGACTGGCCTTCTGTTGGACCGGGTCGGGACTCGATCTGCTGTCTCCTGCTCCTTAGTCATTTGTGGTGCCACTTCACCACCACCTCTCTTAGGGAGCTGATTGTCGATTTCCACAACAACCTTCCCAACCTTTCCCCCCCCCCCTTTTTTTTTTTTTTTTTTTTTTTTTTTTTTTTTTTTTTCTCTTCTCTAGCTTTTATTAGTATTTTAGGAAAATCTATTGGTAGGCCCGTGCAATAACAATCCCATATGGAAACATAAACCTAAACCCTAACCCAACCCTAACCCTAACCCTAACCCACTAACCCTAACCCCTAACCCAACCCTAACCCTAACCCTAACCCAGTACGGAAGGCGCGGGAAGTGCACCCGTTCACCATTTTGGGACGGGATTCGGGGGTCTGGCCGGGGAATGGAGAGTGCAATTGCCTCCTCCTTCGGGAGGGGGTATCAAACCCTTTTTCCTAATCTTTATTCTAATTCTAAACCTAAAACTTAACCTAACCCTAACCCTAACCTTAATTCTTTTTCTAAAATACCTAACCCTGGCCTAAACCTAACCCTAACCCTAACCTTAACCTAACCCTAATTTTGATTCTAATTCTAAACCTAAACTTAACCTATCCTAACCCTAACCTTAATTCTTTTTCTAAAAACCTAACCCTAACCCTTAATCTTATTCTAAACCTAACTTTATGATTATTATAAATATTATAAATACTATAAATATTTTAACGAAAAAATTAGAAACTAAATATAAATAGATTTATAAATAAATAAATAATAAATAAATATTATCTATAATAATAAACTATATTTTGTGTTATAATTAAAAAAATATATTATTTCATTATTTCTTACATTATTTCATTAGATTTTTAGTTAAAACAGTCATTAACATGTAAAAACAAAAAACCGATCTCAAAAAAAGCAAATTGGAAAACTGGGAAACAAAGTTAAGAAAAACCGATAAATAAGGAAAGCTAGTAGGAGGGTATAAAAGGGGAAACATACTCACAGACTCATTCTCTTTCTGAAGCTCGCAAGGATAACATCACATACATTTCTCTCACACACACACACATACACGTTTTTTACGTACACCCACGCCTGAAGAAGACTTATTACAGTCGAAACGTCGCGATCTGGGTGTACTTATTTTGATTTAATTTTTTATTAAAAACAAATTGTTTTATTATTTTTTTAATAAAAAATTTTTTTTCATTTCATTCATTTGGTTGCCTTTGGTTTTATTATATAAATACATTATTAATACATATCATACTTAATAAATAGTAATTTAAAACAATAAATAATTAATTAGAATAACCAAGGCGACTTCAACAAAAATCAAACAATAAATAAACAAATAAACAAACCACACACAAAAGAGATTAAAAGACCCAATATGGGTCAGAATGACCAAGGTTGGACGGTGGTGCATTATGGTAGAGGGCGCCACCGTCAACCATCCCGGGACCTGGGTGGGGGAAGGACGTGGGGGAAGGACCGTGCCCCTCCTGTCCTCAATCGAGGACAGGCTCAGTTTTCTCGCCCTAACCCTAACCCTAACCCTCCGTCGGCTGGAGAGTTGGTGCTGGCGCCCAGGCGGGGAGTCGAACCCGGTTCTCCTGCGCCTGGGCCCTCTGCTTTCCAGGTGAGCCACGGTAGTTCTGGAGTAGGAGGAAGGAAACCTACTTTCATACCTTTAGAAAAGACAAAAGAAAACAAAAACTTTTCTATCTCCATATTCCATTCTCACTTTCAGACAGTTAGGCCAGTGCACTAAAGTTTAGTATAAACCCCAACCCACACTAACCCTAACCCAACCCTAACCCTAATCTAAATTATATTAAAAATTCTACATATGAGCCTAACCTAATTGGACTTGACTAATCTCAAATCGAGTTTCTAACCCTAACCCTAACCAAATTCAAATTTTGAAGCCTAACCCTAACCCAAATATGCCTAGCTGATGGAAGCCTAAGTTAGTCGTTTGCCCGCTGACCAACCAAAACCCAAGTACAGAAGTAAAAAGGCCCGGGAAGAGAAATACCCCAAATAGAGGCCAAGAGAAATAATAGGGAGGTGGCAGTGCCGAGGTAAAGTTGACTAGGAAGGATGATGTGAAGCTGATGGCGAGGGGGGAAGTTAAGGAAGGAGAGTTAGGAAAGGAGGAAGGAAGGAAAAACGGAAGGGGAAAAGAATGGAAAATGATGGAAAGAGAAATATGGGAATTGATAATATAAATTAGAACCTAAAATATGGAATAAAAACAAATTGACACAAGGGGAGGATTAAAATCTTTATTAAAAACCAATCTGGAGTGGGACAAGATAAAATAATAAAACAAAATTCATCTAAGTAGGGGGTCCGGGGATCCCTGGGAAGGGCGAGTGCCTCAGGGGACATCCCTTTACGGGATATGCCCCTTTCCTACCTCAAACCTTAACCCTAACCCTAACCCATCATCCCTATTCCCTAACCCTCTAACCCTAACACTTCAAAATAGGTACCAAATGACTCCAAATGGTCCAAAACGTGCTCCTAACCACTTTCTACCTGGTGGATTTTGGCCTCCGCACTTGGTCAAAATTTCGTCCGCCAGACATAATTCAGGGGCGCTGAACGCGCTGGTCCTGGTCCCATGTCTACCTAACCCTAACCCAACACGCAGGTGGAAACAATCACAAATCACACAGGCAGGAACTACACAGGAAACAGCAAATGGGCTTTCAAAATAAAAAAAGAACCCCATCTAGACTAGACAATCGATGGGCCCTGACATGTGGTGGTTGTGGATGGGGTTAGGGTGAGATTAGTGACTGGGTCTGGTAAATAAAAGATATGACAAAGTTTACCTCATTGTTAACTCATTTATTGATCATGACATTAATGTTTATCATATGTACATCCCAAACTGTCTACGCTCAGGTCAAACATCACTACTAAGGGAAGATCAGTTTTGATATACAGAACATCTGGAATATGGGGACCCTAACCTAACCCTATCTGACAACATAGGTTGTTGTTGATGCACAAACTTGTTCGATTTCTTGCAAATGTCATTTTTATGTGATATTTTGTTTTATCATTTTGGTATCATGATCTACATAGTTTTCATTTCATTTTTAAGTTTTACATCTGAATAATTTTAGATTTTCCTTCAAGATGTGCATTAGTTATCAATCAAATAACAAATATAAATAATATTTTGGCAAATACATGTCAAACCTCTTCAATATGTTATTTGCCCACAGATGCCAAAGAAATGTCACTACACAATCATAACACAGAAATGCACTAACAGTGATTGAATGGTAACAGCAATAATGTGTCTGGAACAAACAACAAAATCAAGAGTTTCATGTTGCACTCAAAAACACTGACATATATCACAGCACTACAGAATCCAGTTTACTCCACAGCAGAGAAACAAAAGACGCAGTCTTCCATCTTTCTCATTTTGTTCTCTACAAAAAAAAAAAACCCACTTCATGTAGCTGTAAATGTGACCATATAGACACTTCTTCAACAAGCACCATCTTGCTTCCAGGAACAAAAAGTCATACTATCACACCCTGCTTTCATATTCCTGCTGGGTAAAGTACTACTATTAATGAGCACGAGAGTATTTTAAGTAGAGGGAAGAGTTTTATCAACCACAGAAAATCTTTTTATGTCCAGCCGGAAGCTGCAGGAGACCCCAACCTATCTTAGGATGGGTTAGTTGCATGCTGACACCAGTGTTTCAAATTTCTTCTGGTTTTCTCTGCATCTAAAGCAGCTTTTACTCAATTTGCTGGGTAAAGTTTTCTGGGAACAATCCTTTTTGGGCAGCAACTCCAAGTGTTAGCCAGTCACTTTCTTTGATTCCCGTGAGCCAGCCTGCATCCTGCAACAAAACACAACATTTAACCTCAAGTACTCATGTAGAGCTGTTAATTTATTCCTTTCTACAGCTAATCTACATGAATTCTTGGGGGTTCACATTTCAGCTTCTGTACTCACCTGATCCTCTACTGAAGCAGTTGGAACCACCAACACCACATCACCTCTTTTCAGTTCAAGTTCATCTGAATTTGCTGCTTCAAAGTCATGCATCGTCTCCACCTACCGAATGAAGAGACCAGCAGCACCTGTTCAAACTGCTAAATCTTCACCGTCTACTCAAAAACCCAAAGATCAGCACGTTAAGGAATTCCAACCTTATAGAGGAAGTCTTCAGGGAGTCCTGATGCTCCACCTGATGGACTCATGTGTTTGACTGTCCGGTTTTCAGTGGAGACACCATTGTCACTTATAGCACTGGGGGAGATTATGTCAACATCACGGTCATCATCACCTTCATTACTGGAGGCAGGTTCAATAACCACAGAAGGAATTGGCATCTTTTCCTACAGGAGACAAATAGCATGAACTACCCAACAGCCACCTTTAACAGGCTCTCAAACACACACACACACACACAAACAAAGCTTTCATAAATCTAATCATTTAATAAATCTTTCATTGTAAAGAAACATGTTTTCAATCCATGCTAAGAAAATGTTATCAAAACTACATGAGCAAAACTACATACCTCACCAAGCTCTGGCTTCTCAGTGCTGGGAGATGCAAGCAGTGACTGAGGAGAAGAGGATCACATTTATACCTTAACACAAATTTAACAAACCCCCAGGAATAAAATCACCATCTGTGCTGCAGCGTCGATCTGTGTGAGTTCTCTGGGGGTAATTATGGCTATAAAACTAAAACCAATCAAATCTCTCCACATGACTACGGTACAAAGTGAGCACCCCCAACATGTACTGCTGGGCTTACTGCTCTGAGGGAAGAGAGAGAGTAACGTATTTTGATTTCTTTGAATGACTCAAGGAAGAAGATTTGACAAAAGCAACCAAAAGTTCAGGACTCTGTCAGTTCAGTAAGAAACAGTCCTAATAAAAATAATTTGATGGTTTGAAGGTGTAGTGTGTATATATATATATATATATATATATATATATATATATGAAGGCCTCCTATTTTACGGATGACACTATTTCACACAGTGAAGGTAATGACAATCATGGTTGTGGTTAAGATGATATTTAAGTGATAATACTAATGAAGATGATAGCAAAGGGTATGGTCAAAAAAGTTATGATCACGATGATAACCATAAATACCAGTGGAGTGATTATTGAACTACTGGGATCAACACTTTGACTCACAGCTGGTTTATCCTTCGGGCTGCCAGCAGTCTCTATGACTTCTTCTCCAGCTGGGGGGGCTGCAGGTTCGGCATCACCAGGGGGGGCTGCAGACTCGTCCCCAGCAGGGGGGGCTGCAGACTCGTCCCCAGCAGGGGGGGCTACAGGTTCATCTCCAGCAGGTAGAACTGAAGGTTCCTCTCCAGTTATGAGTGCTGCACCTTTTTCCTCTTCTCCACTAGAGGGAGATGGATGTTCCTCAAGCTCTCCTTCGGGAGAGGAAGCTGCAGGTTGGTCTCCAATAGGGGAGACTGCAGGTTGGTCTTGCTCCTTGGTAAGTTTTGACTCGGAGGTTCCAGGGGCCCCAGCTGATTCAGCATTAGCTTGGTTCTTTTGAAGAGAAGATTGTGATCAACCCTCTAAAGGCTTCAGTAAAAGCCCCAGAAATCATCAAACCCCCCCCCCCCCCCCCCCACCACCACACACACACACACACACACAAAAGCTAGGTCTCAGGCAAGTCATGAGATACAAAGAATATACAACATCCCTTATAATGAAAACAAGGTACTTTCAGTGACAGATTGCTCATGTTACTTAAAACTTACCATCTTATCAAAATCAGCAAAAAAGGATGGGGCAGAGGCTTCCTTCACAACACATGAGAAGAAGAATTAGAATGAAACATGCTTGTTAATAAATTATTTTAACCCTCAAAGAAGACAAAGAAGAGGTTGAAAAAGGAGTAGGACATTAGAAAAGGAAACATTAAGGGAAAAGAACATTAGATGACACAATACAATCAGGTGACACAGGTCAAAGTCACTGTGATTGGACTTGAACCACCCACAGCAATTCAAGTTCATCAATGAACTGCAGTTTCATTCTTCAAAGAAACGCACCTGTGAAATTCCATTGAATGTGTTGGTCACCTGAATAGATTTAGAGACACACATTAGTGCAAGAAACACTTTGATTCAGATAACTGAATGAGATACATACAACAAAAAAATATGGAATTAACAAAATGACAAAGCAATAGGATGGATGGGAGGAGCTCAGGTGGGGTCCACATCTCAGGAAGACTACATTCATTTTGTGAGTCTGCAGGAGAGAAGAATGCAGGAGAGGGAATCGACGGAGTTCTATTCTGAGCTAATCTACTACACCGAAGGAGTGAGAAAGTCAAGTACCTCTTCCTGTTCTGTATCTAGTTCTTGGTACAACTTTCCCAATCTCCGGTTTGTGGCCTCATCTTCGGACATGTCTGAATTCTCTGGTTCTTTGTGAATTCTGGGAATGTTCACATCTGTGACACTGGCAGTGATAGGAGACTCAAAGCTGTCACCTTCATGCCCTGACGGTGCTGCTGGAAAATTGTTGGCAAAAGGGTCTCCATCCCACTCACTCCTGACCCCAGCAATCCTGACCCCACCTTCTCCTGGTGACTTTGCAAAGGGATCAAATTCAAACCCTCCTCCCTTTTTTTCAGACAATATTTCAGCAAAGGGATCTGAATCAAATGCACCCTCTCCCTGTGGTTCAGCAAAGGGATCTGAATCAAATGCACCCTCTCCCTGTGGTTCAGCGAAGGGATCTGAATCAAATGCACCCCCTCCCTGTGGTTCAGCGAAGGGATCTGAATAAATTGCAGCCCCTCCCTGCGGTTCACCGAAGGGATCTGAATAAATTGCACCCCCTCCCTGCGGTTCACCGAAGGGATCTGAATAAATTGCAGCCCCTCCCTGCGGTTCACCGAAGGGATCGGAATAAAATGCAGCCCCTCCCTGCGGTTCAGTGAAGGGATCTGAATCAAATGCACGCCCCCCCTGTGGTTCAGCGAAGGGATCTGAATCAAATGCGCCTCCTTCCTGTTTTTCACCTGATGTAACTGAGTCAAATTCACCTCCTCCCTGTGTCTCACAAACCTCTCTGCAAATTTCTCTCATCTCAGACAAGTCTGCTGCTGCACCATCAGCTCTACCTGCACCCCCATCTGAGGCATTCATTATGGGACCATCATCATATGAAAGTTCATCATCGGCACTAGCCCACCCTCCCCCCAAACCTCCCTCCCCCCACTCTTCAGCAGTCTCATATTCAGACCCAGAACCATCTGGGGACCTGGACCACTTTTCTCTTCTGTCCTCAGTGCTGTCCTCAATCTGTTCACCATATTCGTTGGTGAAAATAAACCCTGGGGTGGATGTCCTGCGGTCTTCAAGCTCTGCTCTGCACACCCCTGAATCTGCTTGGCCTGTCTCATCTTCATCGCCCCTGGTGGCAGTGGGATGAAGGTTTGTGTTAGTTTGAGGGACCCGCTTGCTAACCTCATCCTCAGGGGCTGCGGCTTTCTCCCTGTTTTGAAGGGATGTAGCTGTGTTTCTGCATGGCTGCCAGCCATCAGCCTGCGGCCAACCCTGAGGCCCACCCTGTGCCCCATCAGGCACCCCTTCCAGCTCTGCAGCGGGGGCCTCGACTCTTGAAGAAACATCTCCATTTGCTGATGCTGGCCCAAAGTCTGCAGACCAGTCAGCGATGAAGCCAGAATCTGCAGCCTGCTTAGAAATGGCAGGGAATGAAGAGTTAAAGTTTGTCTCCTCCCTGCTGAAGGTTAGAGTTAACGGTATGTGACCTACAGAAAGGCTGTACAGACAGTGCAACAGAATAAGGTGGAATTTAAAGCACAAGCTGGATGTTTTGCATCATTCTTTCAAATATATTGCGAAATCAACAAGAAAAATCTATAGGTTTTTTCTGCCCCTTTATAAGTATATCTCTCTCCTCTTCCATATTCTCCACCTTATTTTCTTTGGTTCTATGTTACACTGTAGAGGACAAAAGAACAAATGTAATTTTGATTCCTCTGTGTATCTTGTATGTGCAGAAGAACAGACAGTAAATTTGAGTTTGACTTTGACTTGATGTCAACAAAAAACATGAGATAAAAGAAAAGAAAAAATAAGAGTAAAATAAGGTCAAAGGTTACATAAAGTAATTTGTTGGTGAAATCAATGATGTTCTACATGGAAAATTATCACTGTGGAGACAATTATCAGTTATGTCTCCAGTTTCAATGACAGTGGTGTTATTGTGAATACTTACAGGCTGAACTGTTTGTGCATTTCCCTTTAAAAAAGAAAAAGCAAGCAAAGAGAAGCTTAGATCTGTAAACACAGACCAAGTTTTCTTTCTAAAGGATAATCTGAACATAAAACCAGCATCAACTCATTTGTGATGGTTTGTGTCAGTTGTGTAAATGAATTTCAAAATAATGTAACATAAATACAAGACAAGAATAATGAGTTGCGAATCTTAAAAGACTTACCGACCACATATCCCAGGGTATAGCTGTCTGGAAGGGGCACATCGCATTTTAGCGTTAATCACACATTACATACTGTATACTTCACTATCGGTCACAGATAGATGTCAAAAGATTAGTTTCTACTCTCAGACAGTCAGCAAGTTGTTCTAATGAAACCTTTTGATCTGACACAATGTGTTCAGTTGTGGACTTCGTGTCAACATGCTGTTGGGGTCGATTTTGAGGCCCCTGGTTGGGGGCATGGTATCTCTTTCCATTGTTATGCTAACGATAGTCAGATATATGTGCCACTGAAAAAGAAGAATGCTTTTTCCCTCACACCACTACTGTCATGTCTTGAAGACATCAAAGCCTGGATGGCCTTAAACTTTTTACATTTTAATGAGAAAAAAACAGAAGTGATGGTGTTTGGCCCCAGTGGCCCATGTGAGCCCCCTCCTGTTGACTTGGGCCCCTTGGTAGACTATGTAAAGCCAACTGTTTCAAACTTGGGTGTTAAGATGGACAGTGATTATAAATTATATCGGCAAAGTGGTGAAGTCCAGCTTTTTCCAGATTAAGCAGCTGGCAAAGGTGAAACCTTTCCTCATACAAAAGCACTTTGAAACAGTAATCCATGCCTTTATCACATCTCAGCTGTAATGTTACTGTGATGCACTTGAATTGGAGTCAGTTGGTCCTCCCTCACATGTCTCCAGTTAGTGAAAAACACAGCTGCTCACCTTTTAACTGGAGTATGTAAGAGGGAGCACACAACTCCCATTCTGGCCTCCCGCCACTGGCTGCCTGTGCACTTTAGAGTCCATTTCAAGATTCTTTTATTTATTTTTAAATCTTATAATTGTCTTGCCCCTCCTTACCTCACTGAGCTCCTTCACCCCTATTTTCCTGCTCAGTGTCTCAGGTCAGGTGATCTGCTCCTCCTAGAGGTACCGAGGTCAAAATGGAAGCTCAGAGGGGATCGAGCTTTCTCTGTTGCGGCTCCTAAATTATGGAACGAGCTACCATTGCACATTAGACAAGCCCAATCACTGTCCATTTTTAAAAACCGTCTTAAAACCCATTTTAATTTCTTTGCTTTCAACCCTGAATGAGACTCTGCTCTTGTTCTCTTTATTTACTGTTTTGTTTTTTGTTGTTTTGAAAAAACAAGTGTTTATTCCTGTTTAATTTTATTCATTTCATTGTTTTTCTGTTGTTTTGCCTATTTATGTACAGTACTTTGTTTCAGCTGTGGTTATTTTTAAAGTGCTATATAAATAAAGTTGAGTTGAGTGGGTGAAAAGGTCCTTTAATGGAAAGAACCTGAGGTATTGGTGAAACGCTTTCATCTGGCTGAAATGCTTCAAAGTCCAGGTCAAGAAGAGACTCTCCAGGTCGTTCATTAGGCTGCAAAAAACCGGAAAACAAACAAATTAACAGACAAGAACAACAAACTACAGAGAAGAAAATGAAGCAGCACAAACCAACACACCTGTGAAGGTGATGGTGCAGGTAAAAATTCTCCTCCAAACAGGTCAATAATCTGCTCCTCTGCTACCTCCTTTGTTGGTGTGACCTTTGGTGGAGGGGGCACTGGTGGTCCCTTTTTAAACTGACAGAAAAGATGACAAGGATGAACCAGTCCACTCAAACCAGGCTCCTGAACTACGAAGCAACTTTACCATACCCAGGAAATGTTCCACTGATCTGGATTCACTCAATCTAACATCCTCAATCACATTTGCCAGTCCTACAACACAGTCACTTCCCTGAATCAACCAGGTTTGGCCTGTCTAGTTATCTGCACATGTACATTAAGGGGGTGGAGTTATCATCATCTTGCCAATAGTGAACATAGGCAATTGCACAGCAGGTTTCTAACAGAGCGGCTTACTTCACTAATGAACCTCGAGATATCATAAACAATCATAAACAAGTTAGAGGAATTCAAGGACATAATAAAAGCTAAAAGCAAAACTGTTGCAACTTCCAAATGAAGGACTGCTGACAACAGAATGCCAAGCGTGTACATACAGAAGTTAAAATACTGAATATAAAACATAGAAACATTTAATATCTGTGATCTGATATCCGGCTCATCACCAATGATCCATGTTCATGAGAACAAATACCCGGGGTTCAACCTGAAGTTACCTCGCTAAATCCAAATCCTGCTTCGTAGTAAAGACCCCTGATTGATTTCACAGTCACAATCAACATTCCAACACTAAACAGCTATTCATACTTGTTGTGAAGTGGGAGGATCCATAAGTTTCCTAGCTGATTGCTCCAGTTAGTGATATTGTCTTATCGAAAGTCTTTAAATAAATCTGAGGCATAAAAATATATATGTAGAATTTAGAGACACTTTCTGTCCAAAATAAATCACATATTAATTTCAAATTAACAGAAATACAACATTGAGGGGTCCAACAGCCTGTATATGAATAGAGAGAACTGGCACCAGCTGATGTCATCAGTATGTTTCCTTCCGCATAATGCTTTATTTATATTGTTGTTACCAGAACAAAGTTCCATGGCTGCTTCACTAAAAACTGAGCAGGTGAAAATGAACTGAACTTTGCTCTGCACTGCCTGCACTCTGATGGGAAGTTTCTTGCTCATATACAACAACAGACCAAGAACCAGTTACTTTGTGATTGTAGTTCATCATTTGAAATGTCTGACGGACCTCCTCCCACTTCATAATGTTTGACCAGTTTAGGCTTCTTTACAGTAACAGAGACCATGTGTGAGGGTCAGTTTCTTATTGTGATCATTATGATGATCCACCATCTGACGTAAAAACTGAGAAATATGTTATGGCTCTGTTATGCGTATGTTACATTGAACTGACTGGATGAAGCTTTGATAGAAGCACAATGGTGTGACATCATTTACAAATCCATATTTGTCCAAATGAGGTTGACAAATATGTAATGGCGAAGGTCACACTGTAGTCAAATCTGATAAACCAACGATAGAAAACATCTGTTTTCTATTGTCAGGAATCAACTACCTATAACAAGTCTAGCGTTACAGATCTAATAAATATTCACGGTAACAGAGAGATGATAAAAGCCAATGTCAGGTGTTCACTCACCAACAACAGATAAAAGTGCGCAGGAAAAAAAAACAAACAAACAAACAGAAAGTTACTTTGAAGTTTGTACTGTTGAACTGTCAACACCCAGTTCAGGTTGATAACTTAACATATGTATGTATCATGTTTGATAAACACTGTCTGCTGGTTTATTTTCCGATATCTCTAAAAATCTATAATTCTAATAATCTATAACAATCAGTAATATAGTTAGGTCCATAAATATTTCTGTCACAATTTTCAGCATTTCTACTCTGTATATCACCACAATGATTTCAAATTAAATCTGATTTATTTATAAAGCCCCAAATCATAACAAAGTTACATCAAGGCACTTTACACGAAGAGCAGGTCAAGACCAAACTCTTTATAAAATTATTTAAAGAGACCCAACAGATTCCCCCATGTGAAGGAAAAACTTCCTTTAAGAGGCAGAAACCTTGGGCAGAACCAGGCTGGGGACTGTTTGGGTTGAGAGAGGGACAGAGGGAGAGGGAGAGTGAAGGAGAGAGAGAGAGAGATGGGGGTGGGGGGCAAGGTTGGGTAGAATAGGGAGAGATGACAGCAGGAGGAGGGGCTATTTAACACAGGTGCAGGCAGGAACACGATGCTGCATGAAGTTCATAGAAATGATGTGTCACTTATGTGCAGATTTCCAGCTTTAATTTGAGGGTATTTACATCCAAACCAGGTGAATAGTGTGGGAGTGTTTTATATCTGCCCTCCACCAAAGTGCTGAAAATTGTGTCAATATCCAAATATTTATCGGCTTAGCTATATCATCTATAACTAGCAGTGAAATTATCTTTAACATTCAGTAATATATCATGTATAGCTGCCAACTCTGTTATATTTTATTTATTACTATCCCAGAATCACGTTGGGATCAGACCTACCTGTATTGGTGATTTAGGCCGTGGTGGTCCAGGTGAGACAGGGCGGAGCATATGATTGGAACTGGCATCTGGACTCTCTGGTGGACTTTCATCCTCCGGTGGTGATGGGGTTCTCGCAAGTCGTAGCGGACCAGAGTCACTAAGGCATTTAATGGAAACCACAAATCACACAACATAAAGTCATCTCAGGTAAACAGATTAAAATCTGTGCTCAGATTTTCTGAATGTAAAGGCAGCTCCCAGCAGGGGGAAACTCATACCAACCTTGGTGCCCCTTGGATGGTAAACATTTTGTCAGAGTGTTGCTCAGCCAGTTTGGTCATCACTTCATACAGTTGCCTGCAAACCTGAACAGGAATATTTACTGAAACTTGATTTTCAGATTTATCCCTCTCTACAAAATACTGGTTCATCTTGACATTTATATTTTGACATCAACACAGACTCCTGTGCCAAGGAAGATGTGATGTTGGTACAGAGATGATGTATTATCTTCTACTCCTTCGAATTATGTAAAAGTCAAAGCAGCAATGGATTTATGTGGAAATCTCACCAGAGAGATCTCTCTATGAAACTTTGCCTCCAGACTTGTCACACTCTTGTAAGTTCCAATGTAGAAGCCAACGCGGCTGCAGAGAACAAAGAGAGATACAAGAGCCGGTGCAGATTGGTGCTGATTGTATGTTGTAATTTGTCTCTAGATGATTAAAGTGTTGTTTCATTAACTCAGCGGATCTCATCGCATTTTAGCAGACCAAGTGTCTCTGGAGTATCTTAGGTGAAACCATAGGTTCAGATGAATATTTTTCATTATCTGTGATTGAAATATGAGAAACTCTCAAAGGAGGAAGAAACAGCAAGGTTTATACAGCACTGACGCAACATGAAATCACAATGTGGTTCACCTGTCCCACAGAGTTGGTAATTCATCCTGTAGACCCACATTCAGTTCATCAAACACTCGCTGAGCCTTCTTCAGTTCTTCTTCTGCCTGCAGATAAATATACCATGAACTTCACGCAACAACTGTGCAGGAAGCACATGCTATATTGCTGTGTCATCTGAACAACTATTATGTGATAACTTTGTTTTCTGAAGCCTCCATCAAGACTGATGTCAGCAGAATGGACTCACCTTCATTATTTTGCGGTCATTCTTCATTCCAGATGCCTGCAGAGTCTCAACATGGTGGCGAGCGCTGTCGTAGTCGATGAGTTTCCTGCTCCGCTTAGCCACACGAGTCTGAAATGCCTCACTTTCACTTTTCAAGTTTGAATCAAAATAAAAATGTGTACAAAGGAGTAAAAAGTGTTTGTTACCTTGAGGTCTGGGAACTGTTGCAGGTAAGCGTCCAGGTTCAGCAGTGTTGAGTCCACCAGTTTGTTATGGAAGTCTTCCCACAACGCATCACAATCCTGGAGAAGACATATTAACCAATGTCCTCACAGCAACACGTTAAAGTTACACTGATTCAATATCAATACTGGCATGCTGACACTCTCCCGGACATTTTAGCTGTCATTAACACTGTAACACTTTCTGTCTCCTACACTGACATCTGTTTGTCATTTGTTCAAATATATTCCATTTATGTGAGCATTTTTTGCATCCTAACCTTCCCAATAGTCATGACATCATCCTTCCCATGCCAGTCTGGCTCATAGACTTCATGTAGAGACTGGGTCAGATTGATGGAGGCCTGCTGCATTCCTGCAGGATTCAAAACAAAGTCAGTGGATCAATATGTGATGATTACTTAACTTTTGAAGAAGAAGAAAGTGAAGAGGGAACTGCTGCTGCTCACCTTTTATGGCAGACATGTAAGATTTCATCTCCCTCTGCAGCCGAGAGCCTTCACTCTAGAAAAGAGAGAGAGATCAGTTGTTTCTTGTTTTCAGACACATACATGATTGCGTGGATTGTCAATCTGAGATGGTCCAGACATTAACTTTCCCATCAGGATTAACTGTGGTGACCTTAATTCCCAGTCTGTCAGGTGTTTATTCTAGTGCCTCTGTTGATTCATTTTATGTCTGAAGCCACTGACTGAACAAGTTAATGACATTTCTTACCTCCTGTCTCCTGAAATTAATGACCACCTGTTCAAACTGTTCATCTTTGGTTTCATCTGCTTTTCCCAGCTTCTGTAGAACCTGAAAAAAGATACACACCAATACAATGTTGTTTATCCAAACACGTCTCATTTCTACAAAAAAGCCATAGACAGATAGTTTAGTTATATTTTTATTATATGTGTGTATTCTGTGCAACACAATCAATGTAATGTGAACGAAACATAAAAATTGATTATTGATTAAAAAGATTATTATGGTTATATTAAGGCCCAGGGATGTACAGCGGGTAAAATAAGTATTGAACACGTCACAATTTTTCTCATTAAATACATTTCTGCTACTAAGGTGACATTTTCACCAGATGTTAGAAACCCATGCAACCCACACATGCAAGGAAATCAAACCTTAGATGTCCATAAATTAAGTTAGGTGTGATCAAATGGAATGACACAGGGAAAAAGTATTGAACACATGGAGAAATTGAGGTGCAAAAATGCACCAAAAGCCTTTCAGTAATAAGAACGCAATCCTGCCCCTTAGTGCAAATTAATATCAGTTGGTTCAGTTCCAATTGATAGCCCATAAAAAGGTGTCTCATTGCCAAGGTGTTGGAAAAAAAAGGAAACATCTCATAATGGGGAAATGTAAAGAATGCGCAAAAGGCTATCGCAACCTTATTGCTGCAAAACATACTGATGGCAATTGGTTACAGAAGAATTTCTATACTTCTGAATGTTCCATTGAGCACTGTTGGGACCATAATCCGGAAGTGGAACCATCATTTCACCATAAACAGGCCATTATGTGCTCCACGCAAGATTTCTGACAGAGGAGTTGAAAGAATTATCAGGAGAGTTTCAAAGAGCCACGGACCACTTGTGGAGAGCTTCAGAAAGACCTGGAATTAGCAGGTACAAAGAAAACAATAAGAAAGCACTCATGTTGAAGCTTGTTTTTAAGTTTGCTGCACAACATTTTGACAAGCCTGTGAAATACTGGGTGAATATAGTTTGGTAAGAAGAGACCAAAATTGAACTCTTATAATACACACCATGTTTGAAGGTTAAATGGCACAGCACATCACCCCAAAAACAACATACCAACAGTGAAGTTTGGAGATGGGAATATCATGGTGTGGGGCTGTTTTTCAGCATACGACACTGGCAAACTGGCCTGTAATTGAAAGAAGGATGAATGGAAAAGACCTTCTGGATAAAAATCTGCTGCCATCTACCTGGATGAGGAAGATGATGCAAGGGTGGACATTTCAGCAAGACAAGAAAATAAAGCTGCTATAATGGCCCAGCCAATCACCTGACTTGAATCCAATAGAAAATCTATGGAAAGAACTAAAGAGTTCATAGAAGAGGCCCACGGATCCTTCAAGATTTGAAGACTGTGTGGAAGAATAGGCCAAAATCACATCTGAGCAATGCATGCAACTAGTTTCTCCATACAGGAGGCATCTTGAAGCTTTTATTACCAACAAAGGCTTTTGTACTAAGTATTAAATACATTTAAGTAAGTGTGTTCAATACTTTTTCCCTGTGTCCTTTCATTTTATTACACATAATTTAATTTATTGACATCAAAGATTTGATTTCTTTGCATGAGTTGTTACCGACAGCTGATGCAAATTTCATGTCGGTAGCACCTTTAGAAATATATTGACTGAAGAAAAATTGTGACATGTTCAATACATATTTTATCCACTGTAGCTCAGTGGTGGAGTGTATACTTTTCATGCTTGGGGCCTGGATTCAAATCCCAGCCACAAAGAAAGCCAGTTGTAGGTGTGTGCTGGTCCCAAGCCCAGATAAATGGGGAGGGTTGTGGCAGGAAGGGCATCCAGCATAGAAAAAAAAAAAACGGTAGTCAAATCAATCATGCAAGTCATGGCAACCCCAAATAGGGAAAAAGAAGACAATTCAGAGTAAACACAAGAAACTTGTTGTACAAAAAAAAAAATGGACCAGACTACCTCCCTAACAAACATTCGCCCTGCCCTATGTGCCCTAAAAAATATATAATTACATTTTATAGAACCTATAGTTTTTGTTGGTATTGACAGAAGGTAAGCAAAAATGTTGCATATGGTTTTGTTTTTTTGCCAAAAATACAATTTGAACAGCTTCACTCTTTGGTGTCTGGAAGATGCTTCAAGAAGTGTTTCAATCTCTTAGCTGTGAAGCTTCTCAGCTCAGAGTGGCTCCACCAAGTGTTTCATATAAACTGTCAAGATTGTTTTTCCAGGACAAAACCCACTGAGATCAACTTTCTGAATCAGTCACTGTATGCAGCAGAGAGGCGTTACTAACCCTAACCCTAACCCTGTTCTAGTAGAGGGAAGACCTTGTATTGATATTGATAATGTCACAGATGTCACCGTCAGCAAAAATGTTTCTGTTCTGTCATGCTCAAAAATAAATACCATCACAAAACTGATTTCAAACATCAAAAAGGCAAACTTTCTCGAAGTTTTACCTGGAAGAGAACAAACGGGCTCATTCAGTAGAAGCTCCCGGCTGTAAAGTTTCAGGACCAAGGACAGTTCTGCCAGGACCCTCATTGTCATTTCAGCACCACGGACAGCAACTTGAGTAACGCACGATTAAAAAGAAACGAATGGAAGCAGCTGATTGGCTCATTAACGTCCTTCACTATTAATATGCAGATAGCTGAGCTGACGTAGCACTGACGTCTCTCCGTCGGAGACGCTCCACCCCCACCGCTAACCTCCAACCTCTGAACAAGAAACCAGCTCACTGTCCTTTATATAAAACATGAGATTCATGCGTGACATGCCTCATGTGAAGTCACCATGGGGCGTTCCGATCTGTTTTAATCCGCCATTAATTTCAGCCAATGAAAACAACACCGTTCTTTTCTGACGATTTTCTTGTTTTTATGAGTTTGTATTATCGGACACATCATGACGTCAACATCTAAAACGTCATCATTAATCAGAAAGACATTTTATGATATCAGAGACAAACGCTGCACAGGCCTGCAACCTCCAACCAGCTCCACTGTCCAGCCCCCGTCCTGCCCCCCACCCCCCATCAGCTCCTACCTTCTCCTGCGCCCTGTTCAGCCGTTTCTGCACATTCTTAGCGAAGATTCCCGTTTTGATTTCCGCCATGATAACAGCAAAGACAGCGCGAGGCGGATTAACTGCAAGGAGAGAGAGAGTCTGACAGGGGGAGGGGTGTGTTCGAGTGCGCGCGTGCGCAAAGGGCGGCTTTTACAGCGACAGTCAGCTGATTGGATCGTGTCTATCTTGTTTTCCTGTCATGAAACCGCAGTTTTTCACTTCCAGTTAAGGTGAACTGATGAAAATCAGCCTCTTCGGACAAGTTCAGTTTGACTCAGCATATTTTAGCATCAGCATCTTAATTTGTTTGACACTGAAACTGTTTGTGTTTCAGCAGATTACAGTTTTTTATTTCTACGTTCACCTTTCAGTCAACTGTCGATGATCAGGAAGCGTTACAGTGACTATTAGTTCATGATTGATGTCTGACTTCTTCATTCGTTTGGCAGTGTTTATGATGAATCGTGAGGACCCCCCCCCTCACAGACACACACACACACACAGTGACATCCAAGTGACATCACAGTCTATGAGATCTTAATCCCATGGTGATCAATTATAACTGAATAAATCATGGAACATAAAATGTGTCTCAATGTGTAACAAATACACAATATCAGGACCTTCATCAAAAGAGACTCACACTATAGTGTTTTTCGTCTATTATTTGTTGAGTTTATTTTTCATCTTATTTTTGTTGTTTCCATTATATTGTAATTTGTATCAATTGTGTTTCTAGTTTGTCTCTAGTGGGTTTCTTGAATGTTTCTATTTTGTTTGTAATGTATTTCTATTGTGTCTATTGTCTTTCCATTGTGTGTCCACTGTGGGTTAAGGTTAGGGTAAGTCACATGTTTTTCTGTTGGGTTTCCTTTCTGATTCCATTTGTTTCTCCAGTATTTCTATTGTGTTTCTATTGTTTTCTTTGTCCTTCCATTATGTTTTCAATGTGTTTTTATTTCTCTGTCTTTATTTTGTGTCTCTTTTGTAATTGTTTTGTGTTTCCACTGTGTCCATTGTAGCTGTGTTTTTTTGTGTTTCCTTTGTGTTTTTATCAAACATTCATTGCATGAATTGTTTTTCAATCATGTTTTCATTGTGTTATGCGGTTGTTGTGTAATGATGATGTTTTAACTTTGTTAAAAGACACACAGATGAAATGATCTGATGATCAGATGTAATCCCTGGGTCTCACCACCAGAGAGCATGCTGATGTCACATAGTTTCTTTGTATGAGGGTGTGTGTGTGTGTGTGTGTGTGTGTGTGAGATGTTCTGAGTGAGCTCCATCTGTGCACAACTTCGTTTGTAACAACTCTTTTTTGAGTCTAAAAATTAATTTCACACCAACAGAGTTTCTCCTCCACGTGATGTGGTGATGAGACTGCACTGAGTCATCAATGTGTGTATATGTGTGTGTGTGTGTGTGTGTGTGTGTGTGTGTGTGGTATGAATGAATCAGGGACACTCTTCCTCCTCATCCCTCCTTCCTCCTCCTCTTCTGTCGTGACGTTCATTCAGGAGGAAACACCACAAACAGTCCTGAAATATTCTGAGACTTTACTCACTTTGGGTGTGTTTGTGTGTGTGTTTATGTGTGTGTGTGTGTGTGTTGGACTCACAGGGAAATACCTCTGTGGATGGAGGGAGGGATTAAACGGGCAGAGAGGTATAATTACAGTAACTGAGCAGAGCCGGAGTAGAGTGACCCTGCACAGTCAGTCACAGCACTTGACCACCAGGACCAGATCGTCCAGGACAAGAGCCACCAGGACCAGAAACACCAGGACAAGACTATGAACTAATGGTCCAGGGAAGCACAACCTCAGACCTGCAGCTATCAATAAACCAGTATCCGAACCATAACGACCAGCCAGAGATCAACAGGACCAGAGCCTCAGACTTGCAGCATCCAGAAACAATTAGGACCATATGAGGGATTGTGGAGGACCCTGAACAAACAGTATTTCTGCCTGTGGTGTAGGCTGCTGATCTCTGTGTTTCTGTGGTGGACCCCTACTTCCTCAAACATCAGAGAAACTGCTGAATCTCCAGGGGTTTGAGCTGAGTGATCCAGATTCTTGTGTGAGTTGGTCCATCAAACACAGTGGTGGTCTCTGATTCTGACTCTGGATCTCTATTTCCAAGACCACCATGGCTTCTCTGTTTGTCTTGTTCCTCTTGGTGGTGGACAGCTTTGTCGTCAGCGCCTCTACCATTGTCTCTCCAGCTTCTGACATTGACAAAACATCTAAGCTGCCGGACGAGAGCTCTTCAGACTGTCCTTCCTGTTCTCTGTCTCAACTCAAGAGGAACTCTTCAGTACTGGGAGGGCAGAACGACATGGTGGAGGCAGTGAAACGCCACATTCTCAACATGCTGCACCTCAGTGCCCGTCCCAACCTTACACAGCCCATCCCTCGAGCAGCGTTACTGAACGTCATCAAAAAACTGCATGTCGGCCATGTGACCAAAGATGGCAGTGTGGAGATCCAGGAGGAGGGCTACACCTCCAGGGCCTCAGCATCACCTGAACCTCCATCGGAAATCATCACATTTGCGAAATCAGGTGAGTAAACTTCACTCATGCAGAACTACAGATACTCAGGAACAAGTGCATAATTTCGGATTCCAAATTACTCACTGCAGCAGCACCTTCCTACTTCAGTGTAAATATCTCCATGTGACTGGAGGAAAGTGTCAATACACTGACATTCATGACAAGCATTAATATACAAGCAGTTCATCTCTGTTCATCACTGCTGGTTCAGTGGTTCCACTGATGTTCTGATGTCAATCTTCAATTACCCGTTCCTTTTTTTTTACCAACTATAGTTCATGAATTTGAATGTTGTTCTTGATTTAGATTCACATAGTTGTATCCTAGATGCATCTGAGTTGTATGAGTTGTCTAAGGTGTCTCTCAGGTTTATCTCATTTGTCTCCCTCGTGTGTCTCAGGTGTCAGCTCAACTACAAGTATAACTGCTCTGAAGTCAGGACAGTGAGTTGAGTCAGACTCCACCATGTTTTTATAAGCTGCAACAGAGACGCTGTCTTATCTGTTATCAGCTCATTCACAAAAATCTAAAAAGTTCAAAGTTTGTGTACAGATTTCCACAGTAGATACACAATCTATTGATGTCACTGACAGTGAACTCAAGGTTTCTCTGTTCACACTATGAAAAAGATCCAGACTCAGATCAGTGAAGCCTCATTCATCATTCATCCAGGTGTTTCATTCAATCATTATTTGGTCCTACCTCAAATCACCTGAACACACCTTAAAATGTATAATATTGTTATTAAGACTTTGAGATTTAAAGGAAGAGAACAACATTAAAGTTTTGCCTTGATCAAATCTGACATTTATTCACAGCTGACCTATCAGGTTGGTGACCTTTGACCCCTGTTCTCACGAAAGTGACAAGCTGATTACTGTTTAACACAAAAAGGTATTGTTAAACTAACAACAATGTTAAAGCCACATCCTGCACAGAAGTTTGTCAATGACATCATTGGTCTGTCATCAATCAGTCAGTCACTGTTTGAAGCATCCTTAGCTAAAATTAGCTTCTGTTTCAGAGGCTCAAAGAAAGGGCCCTCCCTCAGGGGGTTAGGGGACATACCGAGGCGTCTCAGGCCGTGAATAATATTATTCAGACAAATGTGGGCCTCAGTAATTATCCTGCAATAAGAGACAAAGACACAATCAGGGACAGGATGGGGTTTTTGGAAGCTGGAGGGCTGAAGGGGGTGGGTCAGTTTGGTGTGTGTGCCAGATGGGGGGGTTACTGACTGCCTCGTTAACAACATTCCCAGAAATCAGGCCTTGTCTTTTTTTAGTGTCTCTGCTCATGTCAAGTATATTTAGAGGCCGCGGCTCTTTTGAGTCTTTTGTAGTGAGTGACATTCAGTTTGTTCATTCATTCAGTTTGTTCAAATGAAAGGAAGACAAAAATGTGTGTGTGTGTGTGTGTGTGTGTGGCGGGGGGGTCAGTTCAGCATGATTACAGCCTTTTAAATGTTGATTTTTGTTGCTTTTGAGGGAAACATAACAGGATTAAACTAAAACTGTTGCTAATTCTTCCACATTCTTGCACTTTCTAATTGTTCTTCTGCTACAGGTGACTCTCCAAATATAGTGACCTTTGACCTTCTTAGGGAGGGTGGCAGCACTTCAGTGGTTGAACAGGCAAACATCTGGATCTTTGTGAAGAAATCAAAGGGAAACCGAGAAAAGGGCAAAGTGACACTGCGGCTGTTGCGATTTGATGTCGAGGATGATGAGGAAGAGTGTGTTTCTGAGAAAATGCTAGACACTCGTCGCAGTGGCTGGCACACCCTCGCTATTCCTCACAGCATTCAGACTCTGTTAGACAGCGGCAGCAATGTGCTCAGCCTACAGGTTTCCTGTCCATTGTGTGCCGAGGTCGGAGCTTCGCCAGTCCTGTCACCATCCAGAGATGAGGCAGCAGCAGGCAGAGATCAGTCTCACCGGCCATTCCTCATGATGATGATGCGAACCAGAGAGGAGACAATGCAGCACAGAATCAAACGAGGTCTGGAGTGTGAGGAGAAAATACACGTCTGCTGCAAACGACAGTTTTACGTTAACTTTAAAGACATTGGTTGGAGTGACTGGATTATTGCTCCATCAGGTTACCATGCCAATTACTGTGAGGGCGACTGTCCCAACCACTTGGCGAGCCTCAGTAGCTCCTCCCTCTCCTTCCACTCAATGGTGATTAATCATTATCGCATCAGAGGGTACAGCCCCTTTCAAAACATCAGGTCATGTTGCGTGCCTACAAGGCTGCGTGCCATGTCCATGTTGTACTACAACGAGGAGCAGAAAATCATCAAGAAAGATATCCAGAACATGATCGTGGAGGAGTGTGGCTGCTCGTGATTGCCAACAACCACACGACAAAGACTTCCTGCTGTCTGCAGGAGAAACGTAAAATCAGCACTTTTCACTAAAGATGAAGGATTTATGTTCAGTGATGTGTCGTATTGTTCTCAGGAGAGACTCCTCACAGTGGAGCAACCTGAGAGTCCTATGCAACGTTTCATGCAATGTCAAACTAGACCTGTTGGTCTATTGTTTATCTTTTTTTTTTTTTTTTGCTGTTTTCTATTGTTAGTCTATTGATAGAACATACTTACTCTCTTTGGTTTTAACTTGTCTTAAAATATGGTTAAGATACTTGAAAGAAATTAATAAGCCGGCTGCTTGACCCAAACATTATTATTATTATTATTATTATTATTATTATTAATAATAATAATAATAATAATAATAATAATAATAATAATAATAATAATAATAATAATAATAATTTTGATATTTGCAAAATAAAGCGCATTCCTGGAAGTTTTGCCTCAACTTCAAAGTTTAAGTTGAGAAGATTGGTTGCCATGACGATGAAGTTCTGAGAACTGAGTGAACAAACTGCATGTAGAGTTGCAAGTTGTGAATGAATGAGATGGAGCTATAGTAACAATGTTTAAAACAAATTTGACCTTAACTTTATTTCATTTATTTTCATTCTTGCTTGGCTTGATTTCATTAAAGAAACTCTTAATGTCCTCATATCACTGAACAGTGTTGACCTTTGTTGACCTTTGACTCAGACAGAGTCACAGTGGTATTTGCTGAGCATGTTTGTAAAGAGGTAATTAAGGTTCCTGCTGCTCAGAGGACTCATGATTGTTCCTTTGATATAACCATTAGCTCCACTGCCATCCAGACTGAGAGGCTCAGCCATGTTGGGTAGACTGCAGTTCGTCATGCGTCAGGCTCCGCCTTCTGATTGGCTGCTGTAACTGAGCCTGTGATGTTGGGACAGTTGAACCTTTGCAGAGTGAAGAGTAGATGTGCTGTAGACATAAATAGTGAAGCACTGTGAAATAAAACACTGTGGATACTCAACCAATCAGAGATTTAGCCACAACGTTCCCAAAGTTCCTGCACTATTGGAAAGTACTAACCTGGAGCAAGGAAGTTTTTGGGGTGAATTAATCTCCAGAACTTAATTTTTAACAGAGTTCTCCCAATCAGAAGAAAGTCCCTGTGGTTGAAATGTGGCTCTTAACTTCTGGGACCTTTGCCAATGTTGTCACTAAACTTTACTGTATTGGCAATTAACTAGTTCATGTTTTCTTTCTGGTACTAGGTATGGTTCTGTCCTTAGCCATCTTATGTTCTTCTGTCCACATGATTTTAATGTTAGTGAGCAAACATTTTAGAACTCAATGGTAAAACTGAAGTTATAAGATTTGCAACCAACTGTGCTGACTTGCCTCAATGTGAGTTCATTTCCTTGACCAAAAACACCACTATGCACCAGAATCCAGTTTTGGTCCAGGTACTTGTTTTGACAAACTAGTGAAGAGTATCCGGTTTTTCTTCAAATTCGGGTCACCCCTGTCTCCAACAGATTCCTTTGTCTTCTTTGGTCTCAACTACTGTAAAGCAGTTTGAGCCAGCTCATCAGTCAGAGCTCCCTCCACCAACTACATCTGCTTCAGACCACAGCTGCAATGATTCACACATCAACACTGGCTGTTTGTTACATTTCAAGTACGTTTTAAATTTCTACTTGAACTGCCTGCTCCAGATTTACAGGAAGGATTTATTAATCTGTTGCGTCTGTGCAGACTCAGGTTGGTGAACGGAGCCCCCCTCACTCCCAGAAAGATTTTAGGAGTCTTGATATCTGACATTTTTCTGTCTCTTATTCTCTCTGCCTGTTTCTAAACGGATGTGAGCTTGACTATAGTCCATCCCCACAAACACAGAGTTCACTACAGGTCAGATCAGTGTGTTCAGAGGACAGAGACAACTGATAACCAGGGAGGAAGAGACTGAGCAAACATTAGGGTTCATTCACCATCATCCACACGCTCTGATGCAACATCTGCTGGTCCCACTGGAGAGTCTGACTTCATACTGCACTGCTTTAGCCCAGAGCTCCCAGTAACCCCTCAGATTGAACCCAGTGTTCAGTGGCTGGTGTCATCACTGTGGGAACAAGTTATTTTTACAGGTGAGCTGTCTGTGATGAGGCCTATGCTGACGGAGGCTGATGGTGTCAGTGTGTATACAGACATTCAGAGGAACGTGACGAGGTGGAGGATCATTGTGTGAGTCAAAGTGAAAGATCTATTTTTTGTGTGTGGGCAGGCTGCGGGACACGTCAGCACTGTTAACCGAGGGAAGGCCTGATAACCTCAACACCACCTCCACCACAAACTGCTACTCCATCACTGAGGAGAGTCAGTGCTGCTTTTCAAATACTTTCACCCCCACAGCTTTCCTCTGCTGCTAAATCAGTTCAGAGTCAGTACTCATCACTAAACATTCAAGCCATTTTATTTACATCTGATCATCACGTTCCCACCTGGGTGAAATCCTTTTTCTCAAGAGGGCTTATTTAAAACCACATCAGACATATCAAACACAAACAAACCATACACATAAAAGTATTTAAATAGTACAAATATTCAAATTTGAATGTATCTAAATGAGGTAAAATGAGATTCTCTGAAAAAAAAATAATAAATGCAACATAAGAATAAGGCTGCAGATTTCAGGTCACATCCAACAGTCAGGTTACAGGTGGCTCATCAACACCTGATCATCACCTGTTTCACATACCTGCTTCTCATCATCTCATCAATTCAGAAAGGGTTACCCTAACCCAACCTTCTCCAGTTTAGTCCCTAGTTACCTGTGAAACATTACGAGTTAAACTGGTTTATGCCAGCAGACAAAGAAATCCACTAGTTGCAGCTTAAAGGACTTGTAGATTTACAGGAATCAATATAGAATTTCTTTGGATCTCAGATCAGGTTTATTTTCAGATGGTCAGGATCTTTTTTCTTACTTCAGCAGCGAGTCAATTTGTTCACACACCCACCAAGCAGAGTGACAGATGACTCATCTTCATCAGAAGGAGGGGGAGGAGAATTGAGCAGAAGGCTCCTTTAATCACAGGAAACATTTGAAACAATGAGAGAAAAACAACTACACACTACAAAAATCACACAATGTGTGATTTGAGACTTTGATATAATACACTGCAAAAACATACAAACACAAAACACAGAAATAGAAAGTCATATAAAAAACACAAACATACAGGGACAGTGCATCAGATTCAGGTCGCTGCCCTTCTGAGGAAGAACACACTCAGTCCTAATTAATCAGTGTGTGTGTGTGTGTGTGTGTGTGTGTGTGGTATTGTAATGGCATGAGTATTGTTTTCATGAATGGACTCTCTTATATAAAACAGTTGCAGCACCAACAGACTGAAGATTGACACAGATTGACTTTAGTTTTTATGGTTTCACAGTCAGAGAAAATAAGACACATCAGAAACCCGTTTTGTGGTCCACATTCTGTTCTGCACTGACCCGGGACCAGCTGCAGGGACTCCAGTGGCCGCTGAGAGGCGCCGCAGCACCGGAAGGATACAATCTGTAAAAAACAATCTATGTGATACTACAAAATAACAAATGTGGAGGTTTCAGTTTCCCACGACGGACCACTTAATTCATATTTATTTAGTCTCTCTTAACTGTAAAAAATCTAAACTACAACACAGCGTAAAACACTTCCGCTCTCTGCTAAGTCTTCAAAATAAAAGCACAAAGTATATATACTGTGGTGTCATCTTATAACCGGAACTTTAAGTGAAAATAGGTTACACGGTGTGTACTTCCGGTTCCGGTTTACTGGCGGTGTGTTGTTGTTGCCTTCCTGAGCCTTCCGGGTTTCTTTCTGGCTCTGTTGTCGTCCGATCCGGTTCCAGTCATCCTCAGCTCCTCTTCGGGTCTCTCTTCGTTTGTATCCGCTCATGTACCGTACTCCGGTCAGACCTCAGCGGAGCCCCGGAGCTCCGCGGCCGGCTGGAAGGTTTCCCTCCCCGGTCTGGTGTGCTGCCGGATCGCGCTCCCCGTACGGAGGCTCCGGATATCGTGGAGGTTCTCCCCGGGGCTGCCACGCGTACTCTCCGAGCTCACCGGTCTGTTCTCCAGGTTCTAACCGAGGCTGCTGGGACGGTTCTGCGGCAGGGTTCGGCGGCGGGCCCCGGGGCTTCGGAGGACAGATGCGACGGAGAGGAGACGGTTTCCGGCGGCCCCGGTCCTTCAGTCCCGGCTCTGCTCAGAACGTCCAGGTGAGATTTCAGGTGTTCTCGAGAGATGATCCGATTATGACGTCAGAGTTAGTCTGGGTAAAGTCTGGAATCACATTAGGTTCTGTTGATGAGGATCACTGAGCCAGACCGGAAGTGGAGCTGTTCGTCATCAACATTAGACAAACAAACGGACACTTTTTTTTAACCCTTTACAGGAAATTACGACAGCAGCAGCCCCATTCAGACATCACCAAGGCAACAGAGAACAAACAAACAAACACAACACAGATCTGTCTCCATATGAAAAGGACAACCTTAAATATAGCAGACAACACACTGAACAATACAGGACACACAAATAATTCTAATAAAATACTTAAAATGCATGACTTATTGCCCTATTGTGCATTAAAGAGCCTATATCGAACTGTCAGGAAAAACCTCTGGTACCATTCAGTCCACCATGTTGGTGGGATTTAAAGAACCGGTTCAAATAGCACGTGAGTAAGTAATATCAGGAAGATGGTGGTGACATCAAAGTTGGTCATGACTTGTGTTTGTCTTTTCAGTTGGGATCCTCTGATGCTCCAGTGGAGAAATATTTCAGTCCATCCATGATGCAAGATCCCTGGGCTGCCCTGCAACCAATCAGAGTGGCAGACGCTGCTGCAACCAGACGCACAACATGACAGGAAAAAAGAATTGACAATAGAGTATTTGCTGTAAACAAACAAACAGACATTTGTCCTGAAAGGAAACAACATCAGCAGAAAACAGACCTGAGGTCTTTTAACATCTCACCAGCAGTTTCAGGATCAGATTTCAGTGATTTCAGGGATCAATCACTTTGATTGATTTTTCTAGATGATGATAAACTGATCATTTTTAATGTTTTCTAACAGATTTTAATCTGAGTCAAATTTTTTGTGTATTTTACTTAGTTTGTTCAAAAAAAAACTTTGGTCAGAATTAAAATACTTTTTGACTTTTAAACTGGACTTTCTCCTTAATATTGTGTATTTTAATTTGAAAAGTGAAGAAAAGACTGATCAGAAATATTCAATGAAACGAAAGATTTAAAGCTGTTGTGTCCCATTGCCAGTGGGTTGTTGTGGAAACAGCAGATTGACAGCTACTCTACAACCTATTGACACAGAAATGACCTTATTTAGAAGGAAGTGTTATGATTGGCTGATACAGCCTGGCATTTGTTGACCTCACACATGGTGTTTGTTCTCTCTCACTGATTGGTTGGAAATAGAGACAGAAGCTTCACCTGTACTGGGTAAAGGAGGTGTTGGTCTGCGTCTATGCGTGTCTGTCTCTCTGACTGTCTGTCTGTTGTTGTGTGTGTGTGTTCTGCCTGCAGTAGCAGAATATTCACTTCCCAGAAACACCTGAGATCACAGCAGCTCCAGGCAGTCAAAGCAGAGACCACCTGAGACCAGATCTTCAGTGGTTTGTTTTCTGAGGTTTTGTTGAGAGTAGCTCCTCTGTTGTCTGATCTAAAGGTTGTGGGTCGTGACAGTAAATCGTGCTGAGTCTTCCAAATCACAAACTGAGGTCCAGTTTTGATGGACTTTTGAATGTGGACCTGACTCAGTGACAGAGTGACCTTTGACCTTTAGTGTCAGGATGTTCTGATCTTTTCTTAGCCTCTGTGTGTTAAGACTTCCTATTCACACACACTCATTGGTTGGTAAGGAGCCTTGTTGACGTAATAACATTGTGTGTGTATGTATCAAATCAAATCAAATCAGATTTATTTATGTAGCGCCAAATCATAACAAAGTTACATCAAGACACATCAAGACACATAGAGCAGGTCTAGACCAAACTCTCTATAAAATGATTTAAATCTACATATAAACATATGGGCAGTGACATCAGATGGAAACTTTTGTGTGAGCCTCAAGTTGTTGTTGAGTCTCCTGAGGGGACACTTCAGGAGCCAATGATCCAGAAAAACACAAACCTGAGTAAACTGTAGCATGAATAATAACCCCCCCACACCCAACCCCTCCCCCTGACAGAGGAGGAGGAGCCAAAAACCTCCCGCCGCTCTTCACCTTCTCTGTCAGTGTGAGTGAGGGTAAATGACTGAAAACAACTGTTACACTGTCTGTCTTTCTGTTGAGGCGTTCATCTGTTTTTTCATCTGATCTGATTTCTGAGTTTTTCTTAATCGGTCTGAGGTGATGACTGCTCAATAGTTTGGGAGCCGGCAGAAGATCAGAGAAGAGGACTTCAATCTGCAGCTGGATGGTAAAACTGAGAACATTTAACTCCACTGAAGATATGCTTGATTTAAACCTGTTTGTGGAGTCAGTTCAGTTCAGAGGAAACATCAAAACCTGCTGTGTTTTTCTCTTCGGTTTGTTCATATTCAGGATTTATCAGTTTAACTAAAGCAGATTATCAGGATAAACTGGAGCCTTGTAATCAGATTAACAGGTTTGTTGGATAGTGAAAACTGTAAATAAAATATTGATGGACTGGTTATGTTATTCCATTTACGTATTTACGTTACTCTTGTTTGTTTATTTTCAGGTTATAGTACTTTTTTGTTGGACTGGCCATTTTGGCATCTTGTTGGCAGACAGATGTCCTTTTCTTTGACTTTTTGACATCTCATCATTGGGCAGTTTGACGTCTCACCAACTGTCTTCTCAAAGATGGGAAAGATGGGGTGTCATACTGTTCTGAGCGTGCTCATTGTGTTTGTCCTGCCACTATGCGAGGACTTATTCTGTGAGGCGATGACCATGAACTCTGTCATCCTCCCTCAAGAGTCAGGAGGTGGAGCATCACAAGCCCTCTCCCACCTAAGGAGTAAGAGGAGCTGGGTCTGGAACCAGTTCTTTGTCCTAGAGGAGCACGCTGGGGATGAGCCGCTGTACGTGGGCAAGGTTGGTATGGACCAGCTGTTCATAAAGTGTTGACATCGTACAAAACCTGGAATTTAGACAAGGCCAGGACTCAAGACGAGACCATATAGGAGGTGTTGACACACAGTGAAAGACTGTGCTCTGTAACATTCTGGGAAATTACTAAACCACAGATTCAGTCTGACAGGTTAGGGTTAGTGTGTGTGTGTTCTAGTAGTCTTCAGATTATGCGGACAACAAGCTATTGGATTAGTTTAATATGTAGAATAAAAGTTGAATCTGATATTTTAATGTATTATTAATATCTTCAAGTTTATTGTTGTAGCATTGAATGTCTGTTGATGAGTAAAAGTCAGCTGATCCTCAAAGATATATTTTTTTAGATAGCTGTAAATGTAAAAATGAAAGTAAGATAAGATGTCTTGGTTGAAGTAATAGGGATTAAATTATTCGACTTGTGATTATGATGCAAGGCTTTCAGAATTTCTTGTAACCTTCTTCTCACTGATATTCTTATCAATGAATATCAGCCAAACCCAGATTGTGATGTGCAGATGACCACATGCACAGCTCCAGATGCTCTCAGAGTGACACTAGCACCTTTGCAGGCTTCTTGCTATAGCGCTATATTAACATTATCTATGAGAAAGAAGCTACATTTTAAAATATTGATTATTATTTCTTTAAATTTTAGTGAGTTGTTGATTCATTCTTTCTTTTAACAAAGGTAATATCTGTCATCATCAGTACACTTAGAGTTGGTGCACTGTCCCCATTAATCACGCAAGGATTTGTGCCAATTACAGAAATCTTACGTTAACCTCCACAATTTCATCAGTTCAAATGTTGTAAATTGTGCTTAAGCTAACTATTGGTCCCTACAAATTAAGAGTGAATGTCCCCGTTTGGCACATTTGTTATTGTCTGTCTTTATTATTATTTTCCTTAATTGTTCACTCTCAATAAACAGGTAATCTAGAGCTGCTCTCTTTGGAAAAAAACTTCTAATGTCTTTCAGTGGTCTAAATATTGTCCTCTGTGTTCAGCTCCACTCTGACGTGGATAAAGGTGACGGCCAGGTAAGGTACATCCTGAGTGGTGAAGGTGCAGTGTCCATCTTCACTATCGATGAGAACACAGGTGATATCCATGCCACCAAGAGGCTGGACCGGGAACAACAGGCGTACTACACCCTCAGAGCTCAAGCTCGAGACCGAAACACAGACTTACTCATCGAACCCGAGTCCTATTTTATCATCAAAGTCCAAGACATCAATGACAATGAGCCCACATTCCTCGATGGACCATACATCGGCAGAGTGGCTGAGATGTCTCCTGTCGGTGAGTCTGAAACTGAAACCGTCTGTCCTGGTGGCTCCTAAAGTTAAAATCAGTCCATACAAATTTACCTGTCTATAGGTTTACTATGTCAGTGTTTTTCTCATTAGGAACATCATGTTAAATAAAGGATAAAGTGCATCTACATGTCCAGGTGTGTTCAGGTGAGCCACGTTGTTCTGTCTCCATAGGTACATCCGTGGTGACAGTGGTGGCCACAGATCCTGATGATCCAACTTATGGAAACTCTGCCAGACTCGTTTACAGCATCATACAAGGTCAACAATACTTCTCTGTGGAGCCAAACACAGGTGAGAGAACATCTGAACTCACCTGAGTAGAAGAAATGAACACACTTTCCTGTGTGTGTGTGTCTCTGAGCTGTAGACCCTCAGTGTTGCCATGGTCTGCCAGTCACCTGACTCTCACTTGTCCTTCAGGTGTGGTGCGGACAGTTCAAGCTGATATGGACCGGGAGGTGCAGGACTGTTTCCTGTTGATTGTCCAGGCCAAAGACATGATTGGCCAGATGGGAGGTCTGTCAGGAACCACCTCAGTTACAGTGATGCTGACTGATGTCAATGACAATCCTCCGCGTTTCCCCCACAGTAAGTCTGACCTTTGACCTATTCAGAGTCAGTGTACCTTTTCTCTACATGTAGTTGTTTTTGTATCTGTCCCCAACAGAGAGTTACCAGTTCAGTGTTCCAGAGTCTACACTGGTCTCACGTGTTGTTGCTAAGATCAAAGCTCTGGATCTAGATCTTGGTCCAAATGCTGAGATGGACTACAGAATCCTGGACAAGGATGGACTGGGAAACTTCAGGATCCTCACTGATCCAAATACACAGGAAGGATTGATCATCCTTCAAAAAGTAAGTAAGGACTGGAAAGGCTGAAGAGGTTTCAGACCTTGATCTCTTTCCAGACCAATCTTTGCCACTGGTGTCTCTGCAACAATCAATGATTTTTTAGGAGAAGAAAATGGGTTCTCCTCAGCGTCTCTCCTGAAGAATGATGTTGTGGTAAACACCAACAACTCAGAAACTTTTCCTCTTCTTTCTAGACTCTGGATTTTGAGACCAAGCCCAACTACACTTTTCGTGTCGAAGCATCCAATCATAATGTAGACATGCGTTTCCTGTCCATGGGTCCATTCGTTGACGTGGCAACAGTGCGTCTGTTGGTGCAAAATGTGGATGAACCTCCAGTTTTCTTGTCCCCTGTCAGTCATATGGTGATCTCTGAGGCAGCGGCAGTTGGATCTCATGTAGGTATTGTTTCAGCTCAAGACCCCGACAACACCAAGAGTCCTGTCAGGTAGGACAGAGAGAGACAGACTGTCTGTGCATGTTATCTGTCTGCATCTCTTCCTGTCTGTAACTCTTCCTGTTTGTGCCTCCAGGTATTCCATAGACAGGAAGTCCGATGTGGACTGTTACTTTAAGATTGACAATCGCTCTGGTGTCATCACAACAAATCAACCTCTGGACCGAGAGATTGTTGCTTTTCACAATATCACCGTCCTCGCTTCAGAGAGCCGTAAATCTTATATTGATAAAGTGTTGTGTTGTTTTATTATGACAGTAAAAGACATCCTTGACATTTGTCTGTCAGTTAATGTCTCTCAGGTGGGAAAAGCTGTTGTTCTGGTCTCTTTGATGGATGTCAATGACAACGCTCCCAACTTCACCATAGAATATCAAATGTTCGTCTGTGAGAACTCCAAACCTGGACAGGTGAAGTTCACCTGGGGGGCAGGGTTGAGGATCTGACTGAGGATCCATAGTGAGGCATTAATGATGCATGGGCTATTGGTAAAAAACTATCTTGACCTTTAAAATCTTGACAGTAACCCTAACCCATCCATCAGGGTCCAGGTGTCCAACAGATAAGTCCAGAATCCAAAAACTGAAGCCAGGATCCAGTTGCTACAGCAGTTGATGTGGCCCCGAATCTCTCCATTACTGCTGTGATAAACCCCCTGACCGCTGAAATCTGCTGTAATCTGTCTAAGCTTCAGTAAAAACTCCCTTCACAGCCCTATAATCTGATCACATGACATCAGACAGCTCATGTGATCACATGATCATTGATCAGTGGTCAAATCAACTGTCTGTGGAATGTTGTGATCAGCAGACAAGTTCTGGGAATCGTCCTCTGATTGTCTGTTTAACCTTTGACCTTCAGCTCATTCAGACTGTCAGTGCTGTGGACAGAGATGAACCAGAGAACGGGCATCACCTCTTTTTCTCTCTGACCACTGAGGCTTCTGAGAAACTCAATTTCACACTGAGAGACAACCAAGGTACATCCCACCTTAACTGACATTTTTGAATTCACTGTTTTGTTCATTCCACATTGTTGGTCGAAACTGTCCCTTCAACTTCAATCAAAATCAGAGCTATGTCATGTTATTGAAATTATCTCAACACTCAACTTTATTTAAAAAAAAAGGAGAGGTCAGAGAGGAAACAGTTAATTCTTCTTCTGGTTGTCTGCCTGAAAGCTTATAGAAAGTCCAGTTTACAGTGATTGCATTAACAATTATAGTAAGAAAATGTATAAACCATTTATATGAGTAGAGGAAGATCTGAGTCCTATGATCCTCTCAGGTCAAGTGAGTCCACCAGGGCCTTTTACCTGCTGACCTCATACATGTGTTTCCTCCGTCTCTTCCCAGACAACACAGCATCCATCCTCACTCAGCATGGTAGTTTCCTGCAGCGGGATCAGTTGGTTCACTCGCTGACAGTGGTGATTTCAGACAGTGGCAGTCCATCTCTCAGCAGCACCAACACACTGTCCATCACCGTGTGTGACTGTGACCTAAATGGACACCGACGCTTCTGCAGCCAAACAGCTCTGCCACTGCTATTGGTCAGATTGAGCTCTCGCACTGCCGCCGCCATCCTCACCTGTATCTTCACAGTGCTTGGTATTACCTGAGACTTGGCAGCAACTCCTGATAGTCATGACAGCAACTACATAGTGTTACCAAGCAAACATGTGCAGTCACTCATTTCTTTACTTCAATTCTCGGCTCCATGCTGAAAGTTTATGACAACTGTATCTCAGGAAAACCTCCAGGAAACATTCAACTGGGCCCATGAACTCATTAAGTTTTAGTGGTCAAAGGTTATTGTCATCACACAAAATCATGTTAGGAGACCACTTGTCTTCTAGACTGGATACTGGATGTGAAAAGATGTCTTGCCATTAATTAACACAAACATTCTGGATTGCAGCTGAACCACTACTGAAAAAACCTAAGATGTTTTGACTAATTATATCTACTTTCCCATCCAAACATCCATCCATCTTCAACTGCTTATCCGAGTCGGGTTGTGGGGGTAACAGCTTGAAAAAAAAAGCAGTCCAGGTGTGATCATCTGCATGTCAATGGCCTGTTTGAAGAGCTTCAGTCAAGCTTTAGAGTCCATCACAGAAACAGCTCTGACAAAAGTTACCAATGACATTCTGATGGCTTCAGACAATGGATAGGCCTCCATACTGTCCTGTTAGATATTAGTTCTGCTTCTGACACCACAGACCATAATATTCTATTGTAAAGCCTGAAACATGAAATGAAATCAGAGGAGATGTACTGAGTCAGTTCAAATCATACTCATCAGACAGATATCACTTTGTTCATGTTAATAATGAATCGTCCTCACACACTTAAGTTGTTCTCAGACAATCCTTTTCACCCTTTATATGCTTCACTTAGCCAGTATTATCTGGAAGCACAGCATCAGTTTTCATTGTTATGCAGATGATACTCAGTTCTACTCGTCGATAAAGCAGAGTGAAGCTAAGTCTCACAGACATAAAGACCTGGATGACTTCTGACCTCAGACAAACTGAAGTCATTGTTTTGGCCGGGACAGGAACCAGAAAAACAGATCATATTTCTCCTGTGAGCTTCTCTTCATCGGCTCCCAGTAAAGGTCAGAACAGAATTTCCTGAATGAGCGAACTCATCAGATCTCAGAGAGCTCAGAGTTTCTGATGGTCCCAGGAGGACACTTCGAGATCTTTGAGCTATCTGGCTCCTCTTCTGTTGAACCAACTCCCAGCATTGGTCCAGGGTTTCAGTTGTCAAGGTCAGGCTTAAAACCTTTCACTATGACAAAGCCTACAGTTAATTGTTAACCCCCCCAGTTTGATTCTGTCTGAAATTTTCTGCCACTTACAGTTAGCTTAAATATCACTTTCACCACATGCTCATGGAGGGATTTGTTGGGTCTCTTTAAATAAATCTATAAATAGTTTTAATCTGGACCTGCTCTATATGAAGTGCCTTGATGTAAATCTGTCATGATTTAGCACAATATAAATAAATTACATTTGCTTTCAGATATTTGCACAGCTGTTCGACCAGTCACTACTTTGCAGAACTCATTTGAAGAGAACTCTGTGACTAAAGCATTAGTTCAGTCTTTAACTTTATACTCACATTATGGGTCATTAAACTCTGTCCTCTCCCTTCTCTTCAGGTGCTGTTACTGTGGTAACAGTCACCATCAGACACAGGAGGACGGCGCCTCTGACAAACGATAGCCAAGAAGTTTGCGAGAACATAGTCTGTTATGATGATGAAGGTGGAGGAGAGGAGGACACAGAGGCTTTCGACATGTTCACTCTGAGACAGCTGAACCAAACCTGCCAAGACTATGACAGCCGCCCATCAGAGCTCCCCAAAGTAGCAGAATCCAGCATGGACAAAAACCAGCTTTTCCATGAGTTCATCAAGAACAAGCTGCAGGAGGCAGACCTGGATCTGACAGCACCCTCTTGTGACTCTCTCCATACCTATGCGTTTGAAGGCAGCGGCTCGAGTGCAGAGTCACTCAGCCCACTGAACTCATCGGAATCGCTAGAGTCTGAGCAGAACTATGACTTCATGAGAGGGTGGGGGCAAAGGTTCAGGAGGCTTGCAAATCTCTATGGAAACCGGGAAGTGGATGGGGTCTTCAGTCTGAATCACCCACTACTCTGACTGGACTAAATTGGATCTGGATAAGGACCATCTGAATTAGGATTACATGTAGATGAGGACCAGAGATCAGCCTCTATCCAGTAATTCAGAGGTGCCACTGCCCTGCCTGCATTTCTGTGGTACAACAGATCCTAATTCAGATTAGAGGCTCCTCTCTGAAGTTGGCCATGTTTGTTGTCCAGTCAGAAACCAGATAACAAAGCCAGGAGAGTCTCACAGCTCTCACACCAATCATACTACGTCAAACAATACTTATCCGGTTTTGTTTATAGTTTCAACTGGTTCATCTGGTTTATTTAGTGGTTCTGGTGGTTCACTGAAGGGGCAGATTATGAAAATGATAGTGTTTAGTTACTGTTCTATGTTGTATATACATTTCCTTATAATGTCGATTTTCCACCTCGTGCATGATGTGCAATAATATCCTGGTCTTTGTGAACCTGATATGTGAAACTTGATGTAACCTCCAACCCACACACATACACATACACAATTTAAGTTAAAATAAAAATACACATGCATTTATGTTTTATATAAAATAAAGAGTAAAGCATATTAGTCTAATTTATAATTTAACCTACCAGCTCCCTAACACCTAATTCGCATGTCAAATAAATTCCAATTTTAGAGCTCTTTATTTTCATTATTGTGTTACTGCATATCCATCTGTCCTTTAAATGTATTTTCTCATAAATTCATAATATTTTCATCAAAATCCAGATTGTAGTCCAATCCAGTTTTCCCTTGGTCCTGTTCCTGTAAGCTCATCATCCTCCTGCTGTTTGTAGACATGAGTCAGAGCCCTGTCCTTTATTAACGCTGAGATGTGATTTGATTTATTTAAAAAAAAAACAAAAAAAAACTTTCAGTAAATCAGGTGGTCATCTCCTTGTGCCGTTAGCATACACGCTACATGGCTAAAATTGATTGATCTGTTACCGTCAGTCCTGTTCTGTGAATATCACGGAGTTAACAGGGGGCTAAGGGGAGTTGTCAGGGATCAAACAGGGGCAAACAAACATACAAACAATAACAAGACAGACAACGAAATATCAGTCAACAATATTAACATTAAACAACCACATACAATCCCATTTCCCTGTGTGACGTGTCTGTTTGTTCTCAGTTGTCCCATTTCGTCATGATCACAAAAAGTTCGATGATGATGCAATTAGACTTAATACACTTCAAGACACAGTTAGGTTAACAATAAAAACACAAACCAAAGTGCTTCAATAATCAAAACATTTTCTTCCCCCTGCTCAAACAAACAGTGAAGGAGCTCAGAACTGATTGATGTTTACGGTTCAAATGTATTGATACCAAAGTATGTATCTTGTCCTGGATTTGGACTATTCTGGTCTGCAAAGTGAAGTCGACGCTGAATGATGCTCCATTTAGAGGGAAACAGTGGAGGTGGGCACATCCACCGTTCATTTAACGACGCGGTAACACCCTCCTTCTGACTTTCAGCCTTTAGGTCAATTTCCAGTCCAGCAGTTCCCCCTCCTCCTGCAGGTGTCGCTGAATTATCAGAGATCGACCCACATATTAAACTTTTATTTTGACGGTCGTGTCTGCCCCGGATGTTTCTGGCGCTATTTCCGGGACCTGGTCTCTGAGGTGGCTCACGGACCGGGAGCACTCCGTCTTCAAAAGGAGTTTCTTTGACTACCGGTCTCACCGTGATGAGGGTCCCTGTGGGTCCTTGCGGGTCTCTGCTGGTCTGTCTGATCCTGCTGGGCTCTACACCCCTCCGCCTGCATGCTTGGGAGGCGGACTTGGAGCTGTTCGATCTGGTGGAGGAGATCCCGCAGACCTTCTATCAGTTCCTGTCCGTGGACCAGGTCTGTGCTAACAACTAACAGTCTCCAAGGCAACTGCACAGCACCTAGCTGGCTGCTCAGCGGAAGCGCTAACGTGGACCAGTCGTCCATTTCCGGTTCTTAGCAGCTATTGTGACGTGTGGTCTCAGGTGTTGATGTTTACGTGCTGCAGGTGAATCAAACCACCGGTGGACTCACAGTAGGAGTCCTGCATGAAATCACTGTTTATTGCAAAAGTTTAACGTTTCCATCGCCATAAACTCAGTGACCAACCAGAGCTGTTCTCCACCAGCTGACGCTCAGAAATATTAAAAGATCAGTCTAATAAAACAGGTTCACTCCGTTCTCCTTTAGTTTAGATTTGGTCCTATATAACAAAAACTGTTAGGGGATGGGAGCGGCCATCAGAAGACGCCTGGTGTTTACTTTGAAATCCAGGACTCACAGGAAATAAGCGAGAAATTAAGGTGAGCAGGTCAACTTGTCAACACCTGTGTGTCCCCCAGGACGCCTCAGCAGCAGAGATAAAGAAGGCATACCGCCGTCTGTCCCTCACGCTGCATCCTGATAAGAACAAAGACGAAGATGCTGAAACTCAATTCAGACAGGTGAGACAACTGGGCTGTGGTGGGTCAGTGCTGCTGTCCAATCAAATTTGCTCATTTCATCATCATTTATTTTGTCTTCAGCTTGTTTCCATCTATGAAGTCCTGAAGGATGAGGACCGACGACGCAGGTGAGTCTCACCACAGAGTTAGCACTGAGCCAATCACATCACAGTGAGGAGAAAGGAACACAAAGAATGCTACATTAGGTTAAAAATGAGTAAAATCAGGTGTTGATCCAGAACAGGGAAGCATGACATTTAAGGTGAAAAGAGAAAAAAAAAAGAGTCAGAGACACGCTAATGTTGTGGGAATAAATAAAAATCCAAACAGGAATGTTTGACTAATCCCTGGTTACTCCATGTTTCCTCCCATCGCCCAAAGACATCCTGTTTGGGTTCATTGGTGACTCTAAATTTTCCGTAGGTCTGAGTGGTTGTTGGTCTCTGTCTTTGTGATGGAGGGAGACCCTGCCCCTTGAGTGAGTGAAAATGGGCTGCATCTCAAATCCCAGAAAAGGGAAAAAGTGAATCTCTTTGTTGATTAATTGTTAGCATAATGACGGCACAGGAAAGCGTTTTTTTTTTTTTTTTTTTTTTTTTTTTTTGGACTAAACTTCGGCAGGAGTTTTCTCTTTCCATATCATCACAGTGATTGCAGGAGCCACATCAGAAAGAACCAGGTGGTGGCTTTAATTCAGGTTTTCAGCATGTGTACAGAGAGGTTTGTGTCTCTTCTACACAGATATGATGACATCCTGGTGAACGGGCTTCCTGATTGGCGGCAGCCGGTCTTCTACTATAGACGAGTGAGGAAGATGAGTAACTCTGAGCTCGGATTCCTCCTCTTCCTCATCCTCACTGTGGGGCATTATGCTGTCATCTGGTCCATCTACCTGGAGAAACAGCTGGTGAGAGAGCCAATGCGAGCAGGACTGGTACAGACAGCCAATTAGGGCAGACCAAGTCATGTGACATGATGGTGATTTATTTCCTGTATTTACAGGACGAGCTCCTGAGTAAGAAGAAAAAAGAGAAGAAGAAGAAGATGAGCTCCAGGCCTGCAGAGGAGCTCAGGTGTATCCAGGAACGGACTGACAGGTAAAACAATGGCATCATCTTCACTGTCACCTCATCTGTGGATTGTTTGTTATTATTGTTCATTTCTTTTAGGATTCAGGACCGCCCTCATTGGCAGGACATCCTCCCTCTGAAGCTGAGTATCTGGCTCTACCTGTCTGTCAAGAACCTGCCCCATACCATCCAGGTAGATAAAGAATCAGACCCCCATATTGTTGGAGTTGCCGTCCTGGTTCTGGTCTCAGTCCTTGTCTCTGTGTTTCAGGAGGTAAAGCAGTACTATGAGGACTACCAGCTGATGAAGCAGCAGCAGCAGAGACAGAAAGCTGAAGCTGAACAGGAAACAGTGACCAGTAAATATTTTTCCTCCAAAGCTGCCGTAGTTCCTCCACCTTAACTGAACCTGCTGATAGATGATCTCTCAATCTCTCTCTCTATTTTTCTCTGTCTCTCAGGAGAGAAGAGGCCAAAGCTCAAGAAGCCAAAGGTTGAGTTTCCAGTTTACAAGCCGTCTTCGGTGACCCTGAGGTACCCGAGCCATGACCAGACATTATCCATTGAGGACATTGAAGACCAGATGGACAACTGGTTGCAGGACCGAAGAGCACACAGAAAGAAGGTGTGACGTCCCCATTGTTAGTCTGCTGCCTGTAATGGACCAGTAAACCACAGGTGTAATGTGTCTCTGTGTCCTCAGATTGCTGATTGGACGGAGGATGAGCTTAGCCTCCTTAGTAGGTTGATGGTTAAATTCCCAGGAGGAACTCCAGGTCGGTGGGAGAAGATTGCTCATGAGCTGGGACGATCAGTGGCTGATGTAAGTGTATTTGGGTGTTTTTTAGGTGTGTGTGTGTTGGGTTCAGTCTGGTCTTTCAAAGTTGGTGCAGGTTTGGTTCTTCGCTGGTGGTCTGCCTTCCTTGTCCAGAATGATGTGAGCCTCTTTGGAACTGAAACCACAGCGATAAACCTCTAATATTAATTGTGGACAGTCCAGCTCCTCTTATGGTTCAAGTTCTGCTTATTGAAGTGGCTGAGTTTGTATGTAGTCAGTGTCCATCCCTGGTCCATCATGGACAAGTTTGGACCTTTCTGGGTACAGGATGAACTGGTCTTGATTTAATTTTGAACTATTTATTTAAAACCTGAGATCAACAAGGAGTATTTTCCTCAACAGGTGACAACTAAAGTCAAGCAGGTGAAAGACAATGTGAGCAACTCCTCGGGTGAGTTCTGCTCTCAGTATCAGGATCAACTGTAATTGGTTCTACTGGTGCTAATTCAATATCAGGTTCCACTGGTTTTACAAAGTAGTTGACTTTGTTCTTATGTCAGGTCTTGTGAAGTTGTCGGAGCTTAAGGGCCCTCCTCTTCCTGGGAGATCATCTGCTGTTGCTGACAGTGTGGTGACTCAAAGGGTGGGTGAGGCCTGTGAGGACGAAGAGGAAAGGGAAGGAGAGCAAGCAGTTCCAGCAATTCGCCGGAGGAACAGGAAGTCTCCTGGAGCAGCAGGTAAAGGAGGAGAGCTGAAGGTCAGAGGTCGTCGCCAAAGGGATTTTGACCCAGCGGTGGTGGAGGAGGAGGACGAGGAGGAGGAGCCGTCACCACCTCAGGAAACCAGGGAGAAGGTAGATCCCCCTGCCTGGACTCAGAACCAGCAGAAACTGTTGGAACTCGCTCTACAACAGTTTCCCAGAGGAACTGCAGAACGCTGGGACCGCATTGCCAAGGTGGTTCCTGGAAAGACCAAGGTGAGGACTCTAAATATACCTGTTTACCTGTCTTTCCACTTGTCTAGTTGTCTGTCTCCCTGTTTATCTTTCTGTCCATCTGCCTGACTATGAGCTGGATAATGAACTGCTTAATTAAAGCTTCAGAGGTCAAGAACTGGACAGCAGTCAGGACCTGAACCACTGAAGTTTTTAAAGTTTGTTATTTAACATCTTGTGGTGGAGATGGTTAGGGTTAGGGTTACAGTGATGTCTAGTGCCCATCTAGCAAGAAGAATCCTCTGACAAGAAGAATCTTCTGACAGAAGACCTCACAAACAGAGACACCTTTCTACCAGAAGAACCGTCTGACAAGAATCTTCTGACAGAAGAACCCACAAACAGAGAGACCTCTCTACCAGAAGAACCATCTGACAGAAAGATTTCTCTACCAGAACCCTTTGACAGAAGAAAACTGGCAGAAAGACCACTCTACCAGGAGAATCCTCTGAAAGAACAACACTCTGACAGAGGAACCCTCTTACAGAAATCTCTGACAGCAACCAGCTTTGGTGGCAAATCTGAATCCTGCAGCAGATTTCTTTGATCTAAAGGAGTCCAGACTTCCCCCAGCGCCAGGACCAGTCCTCCTCAGGGGAGGAACTGTATGAGGTCACATGATAATTAGAAATCAGTCAGAGTTAGACTTTTTTAACAGATTGATTATTCATTGATTGGTAACATTGAGCTTGCTCTTTTCAGGAGGAGTGTATGATTCGTTATAAGATGTTGGCTGAGCTTGTTCAGAAGAGGAAACAGGGCAAGATCTGATTCAGCCTCCTGATTTGACCTGTGACCTCCTACCAGATGGCCTGTCTGGAGTGTTCTCTCTGTTTTGTGGAACGGCCTCTTGATTGGACAAATTCATAGTATTTTGGTGTATGATGAGGCCTCTCACCTGCTCAGGTCTGTTTTTAAAGTCCAGGTGTCAAAGGAAGTAGATAACAGTCTGAAGCCACCTCAACTCTGACTTCTGACCTCACTGCTTCATGTGCCTTAGCTCAATTCAGCATGCTGTCAATCGGCTTCTGTTTAACTGATGAATAAAATTATTTATTATCTCCTGTAGTTGGTTCATTCATTTTTCAACATGGTCATATGTGTTTGTGGTGTTGGGGGGTGGCGGTGACTGTGATCACAGTATCAATCATTTGGTTTTTGTTTTTTTTACTGAAAATGTTGTTTAAGGCTCATTAGAAAACAAGAAAAAACAAAGGATACAAACTGAAAATGGGTATATTACTATCCTATTCTATTATAAAGCTGAACCCGGACTGTTTATAAAGCTTGGAACCATGAGATAATCTGCTCTCTATGGTACTGTACCAGGTGCCAGTGTATAGGATAAAACCTGTGAAATAGTTTACGGGAAACTTTTGCATGTTGATCAGCTTCAGCGTCAAAGCATGTACTTTTAGTGGTTGCAGGTTAAATTCAATATTTTTTTCTTTTTATTTGGAAAAGCAAATATTTACTGTTTCATTTAAAATTTTTCTTTTTTTACTCTTAAAGAAAATGACAGTTTTACTATATGATAATATTCATCTCCATTACGTTTGTTATGTTTAGATGAATGGATGGATTTCTTCCCAGAATTCTGTGATAACCCAACAGTCCCAGAAAATGTGGAAGTGATTGGTTCCATTAGTGCCAGACAGTGGCCAACAAAAATCACCATTACCCTGATGTCTTTTCTGAATGGGTATGATAAAATATCTCAATATTCTTGCAACAAAACCCATGCCATATGTTTGACCCTGTTGATTTCAACTGTAGCTGGCACACTCTGTCCCAACTCTCCACCTCCACTGCCTTTTCTTCTTTTCCCCACTTCTCTATATATATTGTACTGTCTTGTTTTGATTTTTGCATGCCATTGTACAGTCTGGATATAATTTTGTTGCAAGACTGGGACTTAAGCTGTGATAAAACTGCCTGCAGGAAACCTGAGTTTATTTTCACTAAGGCTTCATTTATGTGTTGATTAAAATAGCTTCTAACTTGTAGATACCTTTAAAAATCCCCTTTTCCCAACCCTTGTAGCTTTTGCAGACCTTCAAATCTCTGGAGTGCCCCCTTGTGGAGAAAAGAGTAATAGGTGGTTAAAGCCTTTGGGATCCATCTCTTAAATCTGTCGTTGTTCTTGTTTGGTTCAAAATCCGAATTGTAGGCACACCACCTTGGGATTTTAGTTTTTTAAGTTTTACTACTTCCTGCCAGGATTTTAAGAAGATGTCAGGCATGTGATCCTCTGAAATCATAAGGTCATCTTGCAAGTTCTTATCTGTTAGTAGGGCGGCTACTGGTGTTCCTTTCGCCCTTGTACCTTCTATATCTTTCCAGCCTGCAGTGTATATTGGTGAGAGTATACAAAAGAATGGTCTCAATTGGGCTGCATGATAATGCGCTCTTAGGCAGGGAAGCCCATCCCACCCCTTTCTTATTTCAATTGCAAAGTTCTTTGTTTAATCCTGGCCTTTTTCCATCTTTGTGTGTCTGATTTTATCTTTGAATTTAGGGGTCCATCGTTGAGATCAAGCATTGTTGAAAGATCCTTCGGCAGATGCATCCCAGATACTTAATGAACTCTGTATCCCATTTCCAATTATATAACTTCTTAATCTCCAATGATGGGTCATAGTTAAAGGTTAAGATTAGTAATATTGATTTTTTTTAACCAGACAATACATTGTATTCCTTTAACATTTTCGTCAATTTTCGGAGTGTCTGTGTCGGTTATGCTATGCTAAGTGTAGATCATCTGCAAGAAAATTCAATATTTAACTCTAGTTAATAATACACCTTCACTGTTGAGGCACCGACCCACCAAAAGTATTTGATCATTATATCGGTTTTTTAGTAACTGATGTGTTTTTATAAAGTTTTATTTGTCATTCCAAATCAAAAATTTGTTGATTTGGTTAGCGATGGGACGATGGGATTACGTCCTTTTGACGTGAGCAGGAAACACTCTGTTTATAAATAAACAACAGCAAAAAATGGATAAGTGACTGAAAGTAAACCGCCGCATTTCTGGAATGAAAACAGTCAAATCCATAAAAATAAATATATTTTCCTATGGTTAAATTTATACGACAGGAAGTGACGTTAAACTCTGCCTCCACATCCGGGTCCCTGCGAGTGGGTGGAGTTGTCAGTTAGCATGACTATTAGCATGCAACAGATACCGGGAGCTGAACCTGCAAAATAAAGTTCACGTCGCAGCTTCCGTAAGTTAACGACACGCATTTTTGGGTTAGGGTTCGGTTTAAAAAAGCCGCTTTAATAACTATAGAGTTTACGTCAGGAACGTTAGAGGGGCTGAATGCTGTCACACGGTGACACTTTTAGCTTCCAGAACTAACAAGCTAATAGCTAAAGTTTGAAGAGCGGGTGTAAAAACGGACGAATATAAAGATGACTGATTTATTGGGGGGTCAAAACAAAACTGTTTACTGTAAAGGGGAGGGGGGTCGTCATGGGGGATCACAAGTAAAGCTGTGTGTTGAGGCTCGGGTCGTTTCTTATTAAGGTTAATGGTCTCTGTGTGCGTCCTCAGGTGTGATGCCGTCATGTCGGTGCAGGTGGTTCTGCAGCAGAGGATCGGCGCTGCCCAGGAGCTGCTGCAGCGGGCCCAGCAGTTGTGTCCTGGGGTGGAGGGTCACCAGAAGCTCTGTGGTAAACTACGTGCTGAGCTGCGCTTCCTGCGGCGCGTGGAGGCTGGAGAACTGCAGGTCAAAGAGTCTCACCTGCACAGCACCAACCTGACTCACTTGACAGCTATCGTTGAGTCAGCTGAGAACCTGGAAGACGTGGTGGCTCTGCTGCATGTCTTCACCTACCAGGATGCCTGCGGTGCCCGCCAAACTCTGGTGGTGGACGTGGTGGCCAATGGAGGACACACCTGGGTGAAGGCAGTTGGCAGAAAGGCAGAGGCTCTGCACAACATCTGGCAGGGTCGGGGTCAGTATGGGGACAAGAGCATCATCAGCCAGGCGGAGGATTTCCTTCAGGCCAGTCGCCAGCAGCCTGTTCACTACCGGCACCCCCACATTGTGTTTGCTTTTTACAACGGTGTCTCCTGCCCTATGGCCAACTGCCTCAGGGACATGGGTGTGGCCGTCCGTGGGGATATAATTGCTGTCAACTCTCTGGTGACAGACAGAGGAAGCGATGAAGAGGATGAGGTAACTGGGGAGAGGGAGATGGCAGAAGATGAAGTGGATGCGTCTGAGCTCACCCGGGTGGACCGCGACACTGTGGTGGCCAGCTTGGCTTTTCCAACCCAGTTGCAGGTAGAAGAGTGTGAACGGGTGAACTTGGACATCACCACACTCATCACGTACGTGTCATCGTTGAGTCATGGCCGCTGTCACTTCACCTTCAGGGAGCATGTGTTGACGGAGCAGGCCGCCCAGGAGCGCCGCGTACAGGTGCTGCCACAGCTTGACGCCTTCATGGCAGGTAAGGAGTTGTTTGCCTGCCGTGCTGCAGTCTCTGACTTCCAGCTGATCCTGGACACACTTGGAGGTCCGGGGGAGAAGGAGCGCGCACAGAAGCTACTGAGCCGCCTCCACCTGATGGATGACCAACCATCAGAGCGAACACTACGACTCACACCAAGTGCCAAGGTCAACCAGCGCTCACTCACAATCTTCGGCACCGGAGACTCGCTGAAAGCTGTTACCATGACAGCAAACAGTCGATTTGTTAGGGCAGCAGCCAATCAAGGCGTGCGATACAGTGTGTTCATCCACCAGCCACGAGCTCTGACAGAGGGCAAGGAGTGGAGGGCCACACCCATCTGAGACAGATGGGAGTCTGAAGCCTCAGACAGTTCATTATGAAATTGTGTTAATCTTATTAATCATTTCAGAATCTATATTCACTGATCAATAAAGCATCACATCACTTGCTGTTCCTGTGTCATTTGTTTCAGGAAGTAGCATTGTGACAGGTCAATGGTGTATGGTGGGGAGGGCGGGGGGAGTCACCTGGTCACAGCTGACAAACAACAGCTCTGTGCTGGAGAGTTTGGTCTAAGAGAATCAGAAAACATCCTGTACTGAAACCACTGGACCTGGACCGCTTCAGAGGAAATGATAAATGTCCACGTTTCCAACAAACACACCGTGTGATTTGTATGCAGTGAGATTCTTCCTGGTCCAGGTTTGATGAATGGTTGTGTTCACAGTTATCATACTATCGTTATTATTGTGGCAGGTGTTATAAATAATGAAAGTGTCAACTGATCGCCGGCAGCGCTCCAATTTACAGAAATATGCAGTTTCGACCGGTGTCACTTTGATAATCCAACAAAACATCCAGCCTGCGCGTTGTTGCGTCATTTGTCTTTTAATTTGAAAAGGTGGGACCGGAGGTGGGTGTGTCCAAACAGCTGTTAGTCTGTTAGCCGCAGACGACACGAGCTGTGGGCCAAGTTTTGGATGAAATGCCACAAGTTGCCGCTGAGGAGGAGCTGTGCACTCTGATGGAGGTGAGGGCTGAACTTTAAACTTCAAAGTAAAACTTTGTTGGTCACGAAAGAGGTTTGAGTCTCATTCAATCAGAATTTCCAGCTTAGTTAGCAGCATGCTAACACAACCAGTATCGATGTGCCCTCAGTGTCACTACAGCCACCCAGCGGAGACTCTGTCTGACCTGCACACCGTCCGGAATCTTTTCCCTGATCTGCGTCTCTATGTGGATTTTTACTGTGAGTACACAGCTGCCCACTTCCTGTTCCAAAATAAAAGCATGATGCAAGACTGATTTTATTTGAGTGTCTCCGAATCAACGATTAATAGTAATCGTAATCGTTGTGATAAGTAATAAATTCAAACGTGTCATTTCGCAGGTTTTCCGAGCAAAGAGAAGAAGAAGCTGGTGTACTTAGCCGGAACAGTTCCAATTCACTATGAAGGTAAGTCTATCATATGACTAGGTCCAGTCCAGATCAAACCGGGTCAGTAATGACCGGCTGAATTAGCTGCTTTGCATAAGCTCATCCTCCCACAGACTCCTCCCCCTGAATCTCACCTAAGTTGTCCCTTGCTTGCATCTTGGCTTCATTTTGTGGTGTTGCAGTGTACAGTCTCTACCAGACACCACCAGGCAGTTCATCAGTCCTTGGAGCCAGACCTGCTGATGGAGCAGCAGTGATAGGTCTAGGAATTGTGGGTGAAGATAGATGCTGAAACCCACCTGTCGATGAGCTGGGTCTGATCAGAGAAAGTGAGAAATCCAGATCACCATCTGGGAGGTCTCAAGGTTCTGCCTCTGATCCTCAGGGATGCTCAGAACATGGTGTTTAAAAGTTGCAGGTTGGAGCTGTGGTCATGATATCATCAATACGTCTGACTGATGGCAGTGGCACTGCTATCCATCAAGATGAAGATGGGGATCCTGCTGGCCTAGTTTAGCTATGGTAATGAGGTCTAAATTGTAGACCGCTAAGATCCAGTCTGGATCTAGTCTGGATCAGTCTGATGTGTTCTATAAATCTCTTCCTGTCTAGTATCCAGTCCTGGTCCCTGATTAGTTTGGATGTGTGTTTCTACAGGAAGTGACTATAATATCCCAGTGTGTATCTGGCTTCACAAGACCCACCCGGAGTCCCGTCCACGCTGTTATGTCTGTCCATCTGTCTCCATGGTGATTAACCCAACCTGTTCCTGTGTGGATGCCTCAGGCAACATCAGTCTGGATGGACTGAGGAACTGGACCCATGTAAGTCCTGCTGAGCAAGGGTTAGGGTCAACAGGATGTTGCTCTTGGATCTGGCTCTAAATGAGACCTATGGCCCCTAGATATGGTGTAAGAATCACCAAGAAACAATCATAGTGTTGAAAGTTGTATGTAGATTCCAAAGATCACATTACACCTGTGTATAGAATCCAGGTACTTTTTACAGACCTGTATATAGACAGCAGGGACCACATAAGACCTGCATGTGAAGCATAGTCCTGTTAGAATCATAGAGAACTAGGAGCCTTCAGAGCTACTGCTCTGGCCTGTGACCTACTACTCACTATAAGCAGTTTGCATGGCTTTTTAGCTGCTGGACTGGTCAGTCAGCCATACTTAGGGTTGATACAGAAATATCAATGCTATTTTTCTCCATGGTATTAAAGATAATCAGTAATTCAATACAAAACCCTAATCGAATAAAGACTAGGTAACAAAGAACAGTTTGTTTGTTATGTTGACAATATAATTTCCTGTCAGGGTGTGTCTGACCTATCACAGCTCGTGTCAGAGATGAGGCGGGCCTTCCATTTGGATACACCACTTTATGCCAGGTGTCCTGTACAAGCCACGCCCCCTGCAGGTGTGCAGGTCTCACTGTCAGTCACCAGTGGAAGGTCAGAGAGGTAAACACAGCCTGAGACATTTATGATCGGTAGATGTAGGTTATTGATAATAATCAATCATCAGTGGAGCCCGTGTTCCTGTCAAAGAGATTGTCCGTCTGTTTTGGCTCCTCCTCCTGTAGCCCTCGCCCTCACCATCCCATCATCACCTCCTCCATCACCACTTCCCTACAGAGTCGTCACCTCTCCCCTTCCCACATACTTGGACAGAAAGGTACACTTCCTGTTGGCCTGAGAGGATTGTTTCCATGCTAACTGCAGCATGTCAGCTTTTGCCCAAACTGACCAGGTGGAAATCCTGCCCCCAACCCTACCTGTGTTTCAGATAACCAGAGCAGGGAGGTTAGGGTGAGGAAGTCATACACTGAAGAACTTTTGGGGATTGACTTCAGTGCTCCTCCTTCTTCCAACCCATCTACTAACCACAACAACCCCTTCCTTAGTTCCTCTTCCTCAGGTGAGAAGGTGAAGAATACAGAGGAGATCTTGATGATCTCAGATACTTCTTGATGGTTCAGACTCTGCGTCTGGTCCCCCAGGTTTCCCTACAGACTGCCTAAGCAGGGTGATGGGGACTCTGACACTGGATGGAGAAACAAATGGAGACCAGGAGAGTAACTCATCATTATGGATTGTCCATACAAAAGCATGCACAGACAGACACATAGCAGATTCTAGACCATGTTCTGAAACACATCAGGATCAGGATCCTCCAGACCTCCAGTCTAGACAAGCAGTTGGGCCAGACTACATGAAGGTGAGGGGGACAACAACAGGTCTCAATCAGTCTCAGGTCTCTTCAGATAGTTCCAGCTGGTCTGAAGTGTCGTCCACCTCCTCAGATGGCATCCCATCTCCGTCCAGACCAGGCGGCCATGTTCCTGTGCCTCATGAAGATGGAGGGGCGGGGCTTTAGTCCCAGTGATGTCATGGAAGCGGTCCAGCTCAACAAAGATTTCCCATCAGCCCTCAGGTTTCTGACTCACAGCTGCCCCATCTGTCATGAGCAGGTGACATTCAGTAAGGTGAGTCACATGACCGTGTGTGTCTGTGCGTTGGTTTATTCGTGTGTATGGTTGTGTATTCATAATGTTGTCTGGACCAGTCGTCTTCATGTGTTCACTCAAGATGAGTATGATGTAATCTCTCTCCTCTCCTCCTCCCCTCCTCCTGTTTCATACAGATCATCACGATGACTCACTGCTCCTGTTTCCTCTGTCAGTCGTGTTTTCAGAGTTTCTTCTCTGTGGCCATTAGAGAGCGAACTATTGATCACCTGGTTTGTCCTCAGTGTGGGAGACCTGAGGTCAGAGGTCTGAGGGGAATGGAAGAGTCTATGGACTACTTCAACCTGCTGGACACTCAGGTGAGACCTCACCTGGAGCAGGTCAGGGTATAGTTGTCCTCCAGCCTGTTCATCTCACACTGTTTGCTTTTTGTTTGTTTGTTTGTGTAGATTCGTCACTTCCTGCCTACTCAGATCCATGAGCTCTTTCAGAGGAAACTCAGAGACCGAGCTCTGCAGGAGATGCCAAACTTCTGCTGGTGTGCCCATGTAAGAACCAGAGAGGCAGGACTACAATAGGCCAGGTACCTGATTCAGGGTTAGACCTGAATCAGATGTCAGTCAGTGAAGACAGGAAGAGATCTCTGTGGAAACAGGTTCAGTTTGAACTGCTGTCTGTGAAAGTTTTTCTGAGGGCAAACATCCTGTCAGTCAATTTTCAGTACACTAAGTGTGTGTGTGTGTGTGTGTGTGTGTGTGTCAGTGTTCTTTTGGTTTGCTTCATGAGTCTGACAGGTTGAAGATGGACTGCCCAAGCTGTAAGAAGAGCACCTGCTCTCAGTGCAGAGCACCTGTAAGACACACACACACACACACACACACAGACAGACAGACAGACAGACACACACACACACACACACATTTCTATGTCTCTGCCTCTGCAGTGGTCTCCTCAGCATCAGGATCTGACCTGTGAGCAGTTCAGGATCTGGCAGGAACAGAACCAGCTAGACCGTGACCCTGTTCTGCTCAGCTACAACAGCATTGGTAAACAGCACCGTCCAGGCCTCAGACCAGGTCCTGGAGCAGCCTCCAGGACCCCAGTCCACTGTTTCCACTGCAGGGTTGAGTGGTGTAGGGGCAGGAGGAAATGGGGAGAACATTTTTCAAACACCCATAAAGTTCTCAGTAGTACCAAGCCACAGGTCTGAGGATTCCAGCTGTTGAACAGCATTTTCTCTAATGGACAGTATGATGCTGACTGTTTGTGTCTCATGTGGTCTAATGATTTCTATTGTGTGTCTGTACCATGTTTGTGTGTCTTCAGAGTGTCCAAACTGTCAGTTAATCTTCAGTGTTTCCAGAGGAGGTTGTCTTCACTTTACCTGCAGTCAATGTCAGCACCAGTTCTGTGGAGGCTGCAGCCAGACCTTCAGTCTGGGAACTGTGAGTCCAGTTCTACTGTGGGTGCTACTGCCAAGTTTTCATCAAGACAGCTTAAGTGACTGTAGACTTAATGTTCAAATCCTCAGGCCTGTGGATTTTCTGCAGACTGTGGAACCAAAGGTCTTCATGCCCACCACCCCAGAGACTGCCTGTATCACCTGAGAGACTGGAGCGTGGCCCGCCTACACTTGTTGCTACAGGTGAGACCAGACCATGGTTAGTTCAGGTGGATGCGGGTGATGTGTGGACAGTGCTAATAAGGATTGTTTGTTGCCAGTATTACAGAGTGTCTCCTTCCTGGTTGGAATTATCCAGTAGCAACTCATCTGACCCTGGCACGACAGGTGAGGTCTGTTTGTGCTCCTCAGGTGGATTCCAGGTGGACATTTCCTGTATCACTGACCCGACTGTTGGTTTTCAGGAGTATGTTTAGTTTTGGAGATGAGAGAAGATGGTGGCAGACGGGAGGTGCCATGTGGAAAACCCAGCATACCTGAGCACAGAGGATACTGCCAGTAAGACCAGTGTTCCTGGTAACAGGCACCCAGCCTACAGTCAGTCAGGGCTGAATTATCTGCCTCCTCTGCAGGTCACACTACAAGGAGTGTCTGGTGGAGTTGATCAATCGTTGCAGTGCAGACCCGGCTGTTCTCTTCAGTCCAGCTGAGATGATGGTTGAACTCCAGCGCTGGCACATCACCGTGCCAACCAGGACACCTGATGAACCTGATCCAATGTTTGCACAGCGCCTCCGGCAGGTCAGTGATGTTGTCATAGATACGGATCATCGGTAATCAGCTGGAAAAAATAAAGTCCTTCATTGTAAAAGATCTTAGAAAATTAAATGTTTAAAAGGTCAAATATAATAAATAATAATAATAATAATAAAATATAATATTTGGACTTTTAATAAACTATATCAAACCTTTAATGACCGTTGATCTGCAGGCCATTCCCTACGATATTATTGCTTCATTGTGTTACTTCCTCCTCTCAGCCAATCACAGTGGAGTATTTTCTGTCTCCTCAGACTTTGACCAATAGCATCCCACTGAGGAAGCAGCGAAGCACTCCACTCACATTTTGAAAGACTGACTCTGCCTGCTCCTGTTACAACAGCCAATCAGCCAGTCAATGCTGTCACCATATTAACCATTGACTTTTCCTTAAACTGAGACATTTAGAGTTTAGCTGTGAAAATAATAGTTTGCACTGTAACTGTGTTCGCCTTCATGACCCGTGTTAATGATCTAACATGCTAATAGACCTCATTAAGAATCTTGTATCGTCATCAGTGTCAGTCCGCTCAGTTTGTTGGACATTCAATAGTTATTATAATAAATGAACATTGTCTTTAACAATCAACGTTTCAGCCTCCTCTTTTGTTTCCATAAATAAAAAATGATACGCCAGTGGTTGTCCTTTTGTCAAGTTTCAATAGGCATTTCTTTTTGCTTCAAAGCATCTTCTACAAGCTTTTTATACCACATGCTCTTTTATACGCTAGTATCCCAGAGCAGGTTAGCTGTTCAGGATCAGCTACCGTGCTGCTAAAGATTAAGTGATCCAGCTTTGTAGGACCGAAAATACAGAAAACCAGGATTTAACCTGAACTTACCTTGTTAACTCCAAATCCCGCCTCATAGTACAAGCCACGGGTCTCAAAATGATGAAGACACTGATCTGATTTTGGTCTACTTTATTAATCAATCATGTGACCTGAGCTGATGACCAGCAGCTGTTCACTGTGGCAGTAGTGGAGCATCATCTCTTGGAGGGCTGAAGGACTGGATCTCTCTGATGAGCCTGTCAGCGATGGTTGTGTTGTTGGCAGCCAGGATCCTCCGGGACATCAAGTCCACTGGTCCCCCTGGACATAGTATCAGTCAGTGAATTACCACAGTCAAAAAATTCTGAGGAGTTCTTGAACCATCTCACCTTCCACATCCAGCAGGATGCCACCAGCCTCTGTGACAATCAGCGAGCCGGCAGCAATGTCCCAGACGTGGATCCCAATCTCATAATATGCTTCAACACAACCCGATGCCACAAGACACAAGTTTATGGCTGCACTTCCTGCTCCCCGCACCCTGGAGACACAAGTAGTCTGCATGACACAGCTACACAACATCACTGTATTAACACAAAGGTCAGAGGTCACTGACCCGTGGATGGGGAGGCTCACGATGTTCCTCAGGCTGGTGAAGATGTTGTTGACTGCTTCAGGGTCTCTGCTTGATCCAAACTCTGTGGCAATGACAGACTGTTTGATGTCTGCAAAACAAACACATGCTCAGAGGTTAGATCATGTGTCTGATTGGTTCAGAACTTTATAATGATTGATTACAGACCTTCCTGATCAGAAACACTCAGCGGTTGATCATTACAGAATGCACCCCTGCCCCTCCTTGCCGTAAACATCTTGTCTTCTAGGCAACTGTAAACCACGCCAAACTCACTCTGAGGGGGCGGAGACATGTGTCAAGGTGTTACATGACTGTGTGAGTGATTAGCAAAGAGGCAAGGCAAGGCAAGTTTATTTATACAGCACAATTCGTGCACAGGGTGCTTTACAGATACAGAAAAAAAAGAAGGCAGATAAAATCATTACATAAATCGTTAAAAAAGTCATAATAATTGAATGGAATAAATGCTAAAAAAAAGTGCAGATAAAATACTTAAATGTCAGAGATGTACTTCGGTGCTAGACCATGAAGAGACTTGTACACAAACAGAGCTGTTTTAAAGTCTATTCTCTGAGCGACAGGAAGCCACTTCAGAGACCTGAGCACTGGACTAATATGGTTCTGTTTCCTGGTTCTAGTCGGGACTCGAGCAGCAGCATTCTGGATGTACTACAGCTGTCTTACAGCTCATTTAGAGAGTCCAGTGAACAGGTTGTTACAGTAGTCTAACCGGCTGGAGACAAACGCAAGAATTAGTCTCTCTAAGTCTGGTTTAGACGCTATTCCTTTGATTCTGGCAATGTTTTTGAGATGATAAAAAGCTGCTGATGTTATTGATTTAATGTGGTTAAAGTTCAGGTCTAAGTCTAAAATTACCCCTAGATTTCTAACCTGATTGTTAGGTTTTAGAGAGAGAGTCTGGAGGTGACTGATAACTATTTTTCTTTGTTTCCATGGGCCACAGACAGTGTCTTCAGTTTTGTCTGAGCTTAACTGGAGAACATTTTTTTGCATCCACACACTGATGTGTTCAATGTAGTGACAGAGTGTATCTATAGGCCTATGTTCACCTGTCGTCAGTGACACATAGATCTGAGTGTCATCTGCATAGTTGTGGTAGGACACATAACTGCGTATTAGCTGACCTAATGGAAGCATGTACAGATTAAACAACAGGGGTCCCAGAATTGACCCCTGGGGAACCCCACAGGTCACAGGAATTTGGTCTGAGAGTAAAAGTACGTCCTGTCCTCGAGATAGGACATAAACCAGTTTAGAGCAGTACTAGAAATTCCCACCCAGTTTTCTAACCAAAGGCAGCACTCAGGTCGAGCAGAATTAAGACTGAGACTTTGCCTACATCTGTGTTCAGATAGATATCATTAGTCACCATGATCAGAGTTATCTCAGTGCTGTGGTGGGGCCTAAAACCTGATTTGAAAGTATCAAAGGCAGTAATAGACAAGTCAGCAAGTTGTTGGTATACAACTTTTTCCAGGACTTTGCCGAAGAATGGCAGGTTTGATATGGGGCGATAGTTGTTCAGTACTGTGGCATCAAGATTGCATTGGACTGGCTTTGGAAATGTTCCAGTCTTAAGTGAGATGTTGATGTGAGAGCCAATTCACCCGTGAGGATCCTCAAGTAGAACCATAATTTTATCAAGATTAAACTTTTGGGGTTTTTTTTTTTTTTTGAAGTTTTGTTGTATTCGTAAATGATTTGTGGTAAAAAAAAGATATAAAATGTTCCCCCAACTTGATATCATAAAGCACTTTGAACTTCATCTAATCAGCAAAGTGCTGTATAAATAATGTTTATATTTATTATAGTTCAGCATAGTGTAGTGACATGACCTCTGACCTGTTTGTTGACAGAGAATCCAATGGAAACAGCAACAAAAGGAAATCTATTAAAGAGAAAGTCATTAAAAGCAACAAAAATCAACAGAACATGTGCTGTTAGCCTCACGTGAGTTGTTATCACCAGAGTGTATTTCATAGGAACTGATTTTGATGATGGTGATAATGTCATGATGATCATCTCATGTCCACTTCAATAACTCACGTGTGAACAAAGTTGGTTGTCCCATCAATGGGGTCGATGATCCAGGTCGGACTGTCGGTGAGCTCACAAACTTCACCGGCTGCCACTGACTCCTCCCCTATGAACCTGACACACACACACGTTAATAAAAACTTTATTAACATCATCATGTTTCACATTGTGTTTTCATTCAATTGCCATGTCAACAACATCCTATCGACCTCTGACTTCACTAACTGCCATTAAACACAGTTAGGGCTGACTCCTTCAGGATGATGATTTTCTGAAGGTGGTCCAGCTTCCTACCTGTGTGTGGGGAATTTCTCCTTCACTGATTGGATGATGAGCTGCTCAACCTTCTGGTCAGTTTGTGTCACCAAGTCGACTGATGAACTCTTTGTCATGACCTTTCTGTCTTCATGCAGAGCCTCACGCACCACCTAAACAACACATAGATCAATACACAGATCAATACACCTGATCAACACAGCTGATCACTCACACACACACACACAGACCTCTCCAGCTCTCCTGGCGATGGTGACGGCATGGTCCATGGCATTTTGCCAGATGTCAACCATGTTGGCGGATTAGCTGCTGATGTAGAGAGAAGACACACAAACACACATTGTTAGAGGTGCGTTATGTAATGTTAGTTGTGTGTTACAGTTCTGTTACACACATTCAATTATAAGATCAGCTGTATATGCATCAGGCATTTTCAATGCTCCATCTCTTTTTATGTGTTTTTCCAAAAAATTTATTTTTGTCCAAGATTTCAAAGACTCAGTGTGACTTCAGACAATGACAACAGATGGGCGCAGCTGCCAGCTGATCATCATTTGATTTATTGATCAATGTTGATAGATGATTAATGACGCTAATGAGACGTATTAGCAGATTTGTACGGTGACGTCAAGGAGCCTTTAAAGGCCTCTGTTTAAACTTAGAGTGGCAGCGAAGCCTTCGTCAGTTTGACTCTTCAGTTAAAGACAGAAGTTAAAAATGAAGCACCTTCATCGCTCTGGACTCACATCTCTCCACAGATCTACACAGAAACTCTCTGGAAAGGATGAGCACAGCATTCCCCTATCCCCTGTATTCATTGAGGTGTAGCACAGCCTTCCCTGCCTCACAAAGGTAATTCCACCCAACAAAGATAAACAAACCAGCTCCCGGGGAGGGCTACTGATAGTCACAGACATGCACTGAAATAATCAAATATTTAGCTGTAAGACTAAACGTGCATCACTCTCATATAATGTTGACACCTTCTGGTGTTAAACTATGAGGACAAATGCTGACAAAAAAGAAACAGCTGATGCTGAACAAACAACAAACTGAAGGAGATTCAGTTTTTCTCACCTGCCGAAGCTCACCTGAAGTTCGTCTCAGCTCCGTCTCTGGATTCTCTGCAGGGGATCAGCGGCTTCATGGACTTCCGGGTTTCTTCTTCCTCGGCTAATGATTAGCAGCACAGCGGCTCCTGCAGGTGACTCCGTGAAACTACGGCCCGATGCCCAACCCTCGGTGATGTCACTCGTTAGTTTACGAACTTTGGAGCTGACCCGCACAGGACTCAGTCCTGATTGGGTGGTCCAGCCTGTCAGTCACACGGTAGCCCCGCCCCCTAACCCTTCCCCTAAATGGATCATCATCTAAAGAATGAACATCATGTTGTATTTCAGACTGAGACCATAAACTCATCAGGAAAACGTTTACTGAAGAGGAGGGACATTTTCCCATAGACTTCAATACAACCTGACGTCTTCTGCAACCAATGCAGTCACCTCATTATGGTCAGCAGATAGAAAGAAGGTTTAAGGCTCTTTAGACCAGAGTCCAGGTCTAAGTTTAAATCCATCTGTTTTCTGAGCGGTTGTGTATCAGTATCTGATCCAACTCTCATAATAACATAAAGCCTTAATGTAAACATCATCATGCTAATGATGGTAAGCTAAATTATAAACTTATGGGTCATTCTTCTCATGAATAATTCCAAAGGAACGGAAGAAAGTTTTCATTTGTTTATTTGGGTTGAATTGGAAGCAACACAAGAAGAGACAATGTTTCACTTTTCGCTCACTGATTTATTCATGTTTTCAGACGTCTCACTTCCTGTCAGCTGACCTACACACTGTTCACACCTTTCCCTCCACAGATGCACCTGCATTGATCCTCATCATCACGGCGACAGGGAAAGGCCTGGATCACCTGTGAGATACGATTGGCCACAGCTGTGGAGCTGGCAGCGATGACTCTCCTTGACATCATATCAAACGGGGATCCTGACGACATATACAACACATCAGAAAAAGCCACACACCCCCAGACACACTCAGGTCAGATGTAACCTCACAAATTAGATACAGACCATCTGTATCCATGACAACACCGCCAGCCTCCTGGACAATGATGCTGGACGCAGCGATGTCCCAGCAGTGCATCCCTATGTGGTAGTAGGCGTCAGCTCCACCTGTTGCCACCTGACACATGTCAACTGCAGCTGTCCCTAACGCACGCACGCTGAAACACACACACAACATATCATCAGGGATACAGCACAAACCAGAGAGGCCCTGCCACCTGACTTCATCATCATCATCACTGTCAGGTTCACCTTTACTGTCATGTCAGGCAGAGATTACAGTCAGGTCATCCATTACTCATGTATTTACAGTAGGTGAGCCACAGCAACCTCAACACCTGCTGCAACGGTCACATGACCTGCAGAGGCATGTGGGGCGGAGCCTGTTCTTACCCATGAACCGGTATTCGGAGCAATCTGAAGATGTTGGAGGTCATAGTGGAAAGAGCAAGGTCATCGCGCTCAGCCCCAATCTCTGTCACCACCACACACCTGCTGATGTCTACTTGGGTAAGACAGAAAATACCACCTTAACTGTCACACAGCAACATCAATACCACCTTAACACTGCCACAGTTTGATTGTTTCTATAATCATAGTATGAATGGGTTAATGTGATGTCACATGTGATGCCACCTTCCTGTCCGGAGGCATTCAGCGGCTCTCCATTCAGAAAGGCTCCTCTTCCTTTCTGAGCGTAGAAGAGTTTGTCCTCCACACAGCTGTACACAATCCCGAACTCCATCTGACAAAAACAGCAACATGTCAGCCTAATTCCTGCCTGACCTCTGACCTCTAACCTCTGGCTGACAGGTGCTTTTACCTGCTTGTTGACTGTGAAAGCAATGGAGATGGCCACAAAGGGAAACCTGTCAAGCATCACTTCTTGTTACACACTGATTACCAGCACTTTCAAAATAAAGTCCTGCAGCAGCAGAATGACTCCATTGCTTTTATTGTGAAACATCAGCAGGAGGCGGCATGCCAATGAACTTATGAGGTCATCACAGCACAGGTGGATCATCTTGTTGGTGGATGTGACATCAGATCAAGCCTCTCACCTGTGGACAAAGTTAGCTGTCCCGTCGATCGGGTCAATGATCCAGGTGGGCGAATCTGTCAGCTCAACACACTCACCTGCCGCCACAGACTCCTCCCCTATGAACCTGAAGGTGAGGTCAGAGGTCAGGGGTCATACCTTCTCTCTGACTTCTTTTGATACTGTGGTTGAGTCAGAAACAGTTTCATTGAAAGGTTTGTGAACTATATATAATCTATGATGTCATTGAGAACTTTAAATTGATGTGTACATCAAGGACAAATTAAATATTTCTCCAGAGGAGGAAGAATCAACAGGATAGAGGAAAGTGGCAGGACAAAGTAAGGACCAGGATTGGGATCAGGATCAGGACCTGTGCACAGGGTATTTGTCCCTGATGGCAGATTTCAAGATGGTCTCCACCCTCAGATCTGTCTCCGTCACCAGATCAGCTTGAGAACTTTTGAGATGAACCTGTTTCTGCTGCTTGAACGCATTGAGGATGATCTGTGGGAAACACATTCGGCTTTATTACCTCTTTGTTATTTTTCAAATTAAAAGATTTCAATCTGATGTATATATATATATATATATATATATATATATACAGTGGTGCCTCAGCTTTCGAACTTAATCCGTTCCAGGTTGGTGGTCGAGGTCTGAATTAATTTTTCCCATAAGAAATACAAAACTTAGTAGAGCGCTGGTCGTAGGTCTGTTCGTGTTGAATTCTGAACGAGAAAGCACGCGGTTTGGTTTGACTCAGCCGCGCTCGGCTGCCCGAATGCTCTCTCGGCTTGACTCGGCTTGACTCGGCTTGACGCGGGCCGTTCGAAAGCTGAAATTCGGTCGAAAGTGAAGGCAAATTTTTCTCGAAAATTTTGGTCGAGGGCTGAGGCGTTCGAAAGCTGAGGCACCACTGTATATATATGTGTGTGTGTGTTTGTCATCGGGTGTCTTGAAGTGTGTCTACTCTCATCTGATTGGACAGACACATCAGCTGCTCGGATACTATTGGTTAATTGTTTACTCAGTCATAAGATAATCAGAGCCTGCAGCTGATTGGTCAGTAGTTCTCTTACCTCACTGGTCTGTTTGGTGAGGTTGATACCAAACTTCAGACATTCGGTCCAATCAGACATGATGATGGAGAACAGATGATCTGACAGTTTGAGACTTCCTGTCAACAATAAGGAACACCGAGGTCAGACAGGAGGAGGAGGGACAGAGGAAAGCAAGAGGACGAGCCAATCTAGACAGTAGCAGTAGTAACAGTTTATTTGTCCCTGTAGAGAAATTGGGTTGCAGCAGATCACACGTGGCAAACCACGATAGATAAATGACAATAACCAAACATTCATCAGACATACAGCATAGTAATCACATCTCCATGTTCAGTTTAACCTTCTACAGACCAGCTGAGCAAGTCAAACATACAGGCAATAGGGTGCCTTTGGTCACCAGTAATGTTACTTGCCTTGTTCAGCATCTTCAGTATGTAGATGCTTTCCAAACTTGGAAAAATACTGCCGATCAGTTTGCTGCATAGTGATATGATTTGTCTAACTCTCTTTTTTTTTTTGGCTCAATGACATTGCCAAAACAGCAGATGATAGCAAAGGTAGAGGATACTTCCAATAAAGGAACAATAAAACATTCAGAGCACACTGCTACGGACATGAAAAGTTAACAGATTCTTAAGGTGAAAATTCTCTGTTGAGACTCGATCACTCCACATGTCCCACTTGAGTTTATTGTCAAACACAATAGATATTTATACACAGCAACCTGTTGTATTGGGTTTCTGTTTATCAAAGTGACAGAGTTGGGGGCTACCTCTTTCTAAATCAATACACATTTCCTTTGTTTTTGATGGCTCATCACTAGTGTGAACTTTAAATGACTTGGTGGTTAAAACAGAATCCATGCAGAAATGGACAGTCAGATATTGCCATTAGATTATCATTGATGTCAGGGCTGTCAAAGCTTTTCCCTCTCAAGCAGCCTCTGGTAAGAAAGACAGAGATAAACTATATTGTGGTCAGATGCTCCAACTCGGGGAAGTGGGGTAGATGTTTAAATGTTCTCCACAGTTCCAAGCAGAAGTCATAACATTTTTTCTTCCTGGTGTGGCAACCAACATATTGGCAATAATTTCACAGGGACTTTTTAAACAGGACAATTATTGAAATATCCCAGGATGAACTTGGGAACATCAGGAGAGGATGCTACAAGTCTTTGTGAAGTGTTAAAAATAATTTCAGTGGATTGATAATTGATTAAAATTAGCTTTGTGTGAATATACACCAGGGTAAAAACAATGTAAAGAAAGTTTCTTTAAATAGCAGGGTCACAGTGACACAGGGAGCAGCTCTATTTCAGGTGTGCAGTTACTCTATCAGCTTGAAAACCCAACACCACTCGTCCCTTATAAGGAGACAGATCCCACCCTCTTGGGCTTTCTCTGTGATGATTGGCTGTCAGTCAGTTCTGTCAATAATGTTTTCCTGTTCAAGGTTATTTTTAAACAAATCGGAAGATGTCGGAACGTGATTGCACAGTTTAAAAATCCCAGAAACAAGCAGATCATCCCCAATAAAGCAAGATAAATTAGTGCCACAGGGCAGCACTTACTCAACCCCCTCACTTTGTAGAATCAGAAACAATTGAAACTGTAGAGTCAGTAGAAACAGTAGATTCCATTCATACCTGAGCTGTTGTTCCCGAAGATCAAGTGGAACTCTGAACTGTTTCTTTTTATTCATCCATCAACCGACTAGAGCTCAGCTCCCCCCATCTACGATCATCCAGCCAATTGCAGTGACCTGAACCCAGACAGCATCGACTGTCAGGCTCCGCCCACAAGATAAAGATGAGCACTGAAGAATTATGATGATCATCAGGCTTATGATGATAACCCTTTGTTATCTATATCTTTCTCATCCTCTCTGACCTGGTTAATTCCATCGAGAGGCAGAATGATGAAGGGTGAGGTCAGGATCACCAGGTCATTAGGAAGTGGAAGCACGTGCTATAAATCAGATAAATCAAATTAACTGAGAACAAACCTGCCATTCAGACTGCCAGACAGACAGACTTTGAGACAGCTGTAGTGTGTGAGTAAGTGTCCTATCTCCACACAGGAACAGACAACAGTGTGTATCAGCAGCTTGTGGGATCAGTGTATCTCTGCTGTTTATCATTGAACCTCAAAAATGAACAAAAACAAACAGAAGTTTGTGTCAACCTCTGAAGTGAGTCCTTCAGTTTGTGAAAAGTTCTCTTGAAGGTCAAAGCAGAAAAACTCCCAGGGTGCATTTCAAAAACTAATAAAAGCATGTGCTACACAGCATTGTTACCATAGCAACATGTTCCTGTGTCACTGCTCTGTGTGCTAATAGAAATAGAGTGAGTATTTAAAAATTATCAAACGTAGAAACACACAAAGGTCATATCAGGAATCACACGTACAGTGACATCATCACCACCATCACAACCTCTTTATCGTACACACAGTGCCTTCAGTCCAGATGTCGAGTCACACTGTCTGCACAGTGAGCATCTCTAAACTGATAAGTCAGTCTGTAACACGATGAACTGCTAAGACGACACTGACTGTGACAGTGACGGAGGCTCAGATTGGTTAACTATCTTCCTGTTGGCACCCTGACTGACAAAACAAACAGGACGCTGATCATCATCTCCATTACATAGAATCAGCCGTAAAAAACAAAGAACTGATGAGAACAAGACTTTAAATTTTTATTCATCATTGATCAGTTCACACCTGCAGTAAGTGATGATGTGATCGGGTTGGCCCAGACCGGAGAACCAGTCTTTGAGCTACAGAAGGTCCGATCTGCTGTGATTGGCTGCTGAGTTCAGTCATGGTTAACAGGGACTTCTGTTGCTATGAGAAACAAAAAGTCATCTGCCTTTCTTCATCTTGGCCACCTTCTCTTTCCTCTTCTTCACGTGTTTGGGAACTTTACTTTTTCTTTTTTCTCTCTGAGCTTCTTTAACCAACTTCTTCTTCTCCTAAAACAAACAAACTGTCACTTCTCATCCACACAAAAAGGGTTTGACTTGGCTTCAGAGCTTCAAAGATGAAAAAATATAAAGAATTGGACACCTTTCTGTCCATTGGGGAATCTTCACTCTGCTCCTGCTGGCCTTTCTTCTCTTCATCATCCTCTCCATCCTCTTCCTCATCTGTAGAGGAGCAGTCATCCTCCAGGAGAGCAGGAACCTGAGGGACAGAGTGAGGCCAATATAAACCAGCTCAATTATGCGAAGCTAACATTTGCATGGAACAGAGAGGGCCGTACTGTCTGAACTCCAGAGAGATCCTTTTTCAGTCCAGTCACCGTCTGATACAGAATCTATTAACAGAGACACAGTTTCAATATCATCATCATCATCATCGTTTGCTGTCCCTTTCTCTCCCTCATGTGCAAATTTCTCACATTGTCGTCATGTCCTGACAGCGCCAACTCCTCCTCTTTCGTCCTCATCAGGTCAACGTGTCGCTCATAATGATTCACCTCCGTAAGAGTGCGGGGGATGTAGGCTTTCTTAAAAACCTGTGTGTGTGGGTGGAGGGGTGGGTCAAAGGTCATACATCATCACACAAAAGTGGTTTCATTTTGTGTTATTTCTGTTACCTCCTCATCAACTCTATCCTGATTTGAACGCTGCTCTGATGTCCGCTCCGCTGCAATCACCATCGCCTGAACAACCAATTACAGACAACAACATGTAACCATATGACAAAAAATTGTTTACCGCTGGAATATCCTTACTCTGTCTCTGTGGCTCTGTGGTTGTTTTTCAAAATAAAGCTATATTTGTACCTTCTCCAGGTACTGGTCGATGTTGTTTCTGGTGATGGACGGGTCAGTGATGAAGTCAAACAGTTCTCTGACAGTCATCACAGCTACACCGTGTTTTACAAAGAACTCTGGGAAAGAAATAGATGGATGTGAGCCGGCAGCAAGTGGGAGATTGTTCACACATGAACCTGCAGGTCCAGTGCTGTCTCACCGTTTACGTTGCTACAGTCCTTCCTGAGGAACTCCAGAGCGTGAGGGTGGTCATGTTCCACTGACTGTGACACGTCAATGATATAAGCGTCACCGTTATGATACCTGCAGAAAGGTGAGGAGAATGTGAACTGTGAACACGAAGCACTGTGGTTGCCAGCTGTCTGGGCCAGAGCGAGCATGTCCTATTTCTCTTACAACATGTTGAACTCGCTGAGGTCTGCGTGGACGAGTCGGGCCTCCTGGAACATTTTTCTCATGTTCTGGAGAACCTGGAGATACAGCTCACGAGCCTTGGAATCTGACAGCAATGCATTCTTCAGCAGTGGAGCTGGCCTGATCAATGAACATGGGAGGGAGGTCATCAGTGTGGGATCAACCTGTCTGATCAATCAGTCTTATTATAACTTACAAGTTATCCTTTCCAATGAAGCTCATCAGCAGAACATGACTTCTGAGCAGAAGAGGTTCTGGACTTGGGATTCCTGCTGTCTGGAGCCTAAAAACATAATCTGTTAGGTTCTACTGGGTTATACGTAGTCTACACATCAGTGAGATCTGATTCTACTAGGTTCTGGCTGCCTATTAAATCTGGTCCCACTGGGTTTTAAAGGGTTCTTAGTCAAATGGGTCTGACCTGATGAGGTTCCTCATTTCCTTTTCTGCCCAGGTTCTCACCATCTTCCTGGGGTTTCCTTTGCAGTAACCATGACGAAACCTACAGAACAACAATAGAATGTAGAACCTGCCCGGACATGATGGAGACTGATGATGTCAGACATATTTTTCTTCTGTGGTTGACAGACCTGAACTCTCCACTGACATACTTGTCCCGGTCTTTGAACAACAGAATGGACGTCTTATAGATCTTAATGGCTCTGCTGGCTCCAGTTGCCGTGCAGGCGTGATAGACATTGGCCTGAAGGATGATGATGATGATATCACACATTACTGTATGATATGGTAGGACTGTGTACATACCTGGTTCCTTGGTCACTATTGATCAGTATCAGCGGTGATGTCTGACCTCCTTCCCTGTGCTGATGCAGCCGTTGATTTCATTAATCACTCCTCGACTCAACATCTTGAACAAAATCATGCGAGTCCGAGGATCTAAGACCTGCAGAGACACCAGTCAGCGTTTCTTCATCCTCTAAGTGAGCCTATTGATTATCTGCTGGTTACAGTTGATTGGTTCTTTAAACTCTTATATTAATAAGATAATATTAGTGAATTTTATTGGGGAAAATGAAATATACATTTATAATATTTGCCAGCTTTTCCAAAATAAGTCTCCATGTGTGGCTCACCTGTTCGACTGTGGCTCGATCTGATTTATCCTTCACTCTGTACCTGCATACAGCAGCCAATCAGAGAGTTATTTAGACATCACATGACCTGCGATCATATCAATATTCAGATGACATCAGACATACGTATCAGCGTCATTCTGTTTCTGCATCGTTGTCACTTTATTGATCACAGAGTCGGCATAATTCAGTTTATCTGAAAACAGATCACAAACAAGAAAAAAAATTATCAGGATCCAGAACCTGATAACCTGTAATGACTGACTGTGTGATGGCTCTGACCAGTGTTGTGCATGTTACTTTGAAAAAGCAATTAGTTATATAGTTACAGCTCTCAAAAGTAACCAAGTTAGTAATTGAGTTACAAACATTAAACTAGTTGCCAGGGTAAGTAACAACTGTGTTACATTTTGTGTGTACCAGTATTTAAACAAATTAGATTTTTTTCTAGCCTTGAAAGGGACTTTAATTTCAACAGTTTGTTCAGTTATCATAAAAACAGAATAACAAGTTTTTTGAAATGAATGAAATTGACTCCTCATACAATACACTTTTAACAGAAAACTGTAATCTGTCGGTATTTCTTGTTTTTTAGAAGCTTCCTTTAAATTCACTCGACTTGCCAATGCTGCATCTGTCAGGGTCATTTGTGTGCGTGGTTATATAAGAACACCCATCCACCTCTGCCTCTGATTGCCGTACAATTAAATTTTAATTTACCTTAGCCAATCATCATGAAATGACTCTCCCAGAACAGAAACATAAAACAGCAAGTTTATCTGCGGCAGAACAAACAGTCTCGAAGGAGCTCTATGACAAATATAAAGAAACAATGTAGCTGCCATTAAATCCGAGTATCCTGGGTTCAAATCCAGCCAGGGAACTTGTGCTGCAGGCCATTTCCTTCCCTCTCTGCCTGATTTTTAAAAACATTTTTTTATTATTATTATTATTATTATTATTTTCACAACATGATGTGGAAAACCATGAGAAGAAGAGCAATTTCTGACATTTTTTTCACCTGTGAAACATTTTTTGACACAGCTAAACTAAGCTAACAGTTAGCCTGCCCCTGATCAGGCTAATTCACGAGAATAAGTTACCATTGTAACTTAGTAGGAGCTCATATAAGCCTTTGTAATGGAACGACACTCTCGCTTAACTAAGCCAAACTTAAAGAAGTGCAGCTTTCTTTAGTCCTGCTTAGTGGTAAACCTTTCAGTTCACTTCAAACTGCCTCTCTGCCCTTCACCTGTCATTTCAAAATAAGTGCCCTGCTGTTTCAAAGTAAGAGTGCTGTGCTGCGTGGTTACCCAGATTGATCTTGTGTTCATATTTTCTCAGAGCTTTGTCTGACGGAGTCGATGGCAGCAGCGTCTTATTGGACAGACTCTGTTTGTTGGCCTGAAAACAACAAAAAGGGAAACAGTCAACAACAAAGAAACATAACAAAGCCCCGTGGAACGTACTGATCTACTGTGGGGCAATGAAAGGGAGCCATTGATCAGACCTGACAGGTCAATTTCCTGCTGTATCTCTTTGTCAAATCTCCGGCTGCTGAAGTCCAAGACCACTCTTCATCATCGTCCTCCTCTTCATCATCCTCCTCTTCATCCTCCTCTTCACAGTCCTCCTGCTGTAGGTTCAATGATGATGATGATGATGATGGTGGTGGTGGGTTAAGAGTGACATCAGCAACCTGACTCAGCACACCCAACACCTCTGATTGGTCGCTGCAGAGGACAGAGTCAGAGACAGGTGTGAGGATCTGAAGGCTCATGCATGCTGGATCGAGGTCTCAGTCCATTTACAGAGACAAGTCCTGATCCACTTTAGGATTCTGGTCTGAGTGCAGATCTGTACGTGTCGGATCCTCCACCTGGTCTGATCTGAACCAAACCCCAGGAAGGAAACCTGGAAGAAGAAGTCAGTGCAGATCTGCACCAGAACCGCGTCCTGAGCTTTGTCATCTGAGTCACGTGACCCAGGACGCCGTGGTTAATCAATGCATGGATTAGTCGATCAGGACCTCGAGGAAGCATTCTGTTCCTCTGCCACAGGAAGCCATCAATGCAGCTGATCGTGATACATTCATTCAATCCAAAATTACCTGATCGTTTCTCTGACATGTCGATTACACAGCAATAATCGACGGAAACGCTTCATTACATCGCATAATGAATCGCAAATGAAGCGGTTTCGACGCCGAGCAGCATTATAAACACTTGGAAAATCCAAACCAGGAGAACTCCAACTAGAACCATAGTCAGGGAGCTCATTCAGATTTGAGCTCGTCTCACCTGTCCTCTGCGTCATCAAACTGTCCAGGTACACAGCCGACCACCGACATGACGTCACACCCCACAGGTTTAGACCAAAACCAGAATCTGAATCAGGTCCGGATTAAAGTGCGCAGCTCTACAACAACCTCGTCAACAGCGTGGTCTGCCGTTTACTACCGGGTTAGGACATGTGACTACAGCGGCCGAAAAGGGCCAACCCTGGGGGGAGATGATTGACACGAGCCACTCTTCATTTCATTCTCAATTTGAATTATTTTAAATTTTCAGATTTTAAGTTCATTTTTACTTTTTGTTTTATTTACCAAATGAAGTCGCCGCTATCGCGAGCTCTTAAGTTGAAAAGCCTTCACAAGAAGTGTCTTATACCGTGTTAGCCTTTAGCTCCCTGGATTCACATCAGTGTGTTTTATATTTTATGCGTTTATGTGGAGATGTCTGTTGATCTGGATCACACTCCCCGGTGTCTGCTGGTCTCCGATCGGTCCAGTTTCCTTCATGAGAAGAACCGGATCAACTCCCAGGTGGAGCAACTCAATTTCAACTATAAGGTGAGTCCGTTAGCATGTTAGCATGTAGGTGCCGCATTACGACTCGAGTCGTCTGACTGTCCAGTTAGAGTTTCCGGAGCCTCCGAGCACCGTCAGTTAGAACCAGGTCCAGTTAGAACCAGGTGTTCCTTATCTGATGCAGACGAACACTGAAAATGCGTTAATGCTGTGAACGCAAATGAAGAAATGACCTAAACATTGGAAATGGAGGGAGTTCATAAAGACAGCTGGATGATACTCAGCATGAGTATCCTCCACTTGATCAACTCCACACAATTAAAATTGATCCAGTGTCCAATGCCATGGAAGCAGGGAAACTAAATTACTCTTTCAGCTCTCTTTAATAATCTGCCTAGCAGCGGAAGATAAAGTCCTTAAACGTTTAAGTAAATATGCTGCTGAGGAAGGCAGAGTGTCTGTGATATCAGTCCTGTTCCCTCCTGTTTGTTACTATGACCCTTTAACAGGGACCTTTTCATTCAAATCTCTTGTCTGGTTTCACCTATGCAGGTGTCTCTGTTGCTACCTGAGTGTGGCTCCACCCCCTCTCACCTGGATTCTATGTTGAACAATTTCAGCACTTTCTATCTGATCAGGAAGTTGCCCATATATGAACTGTTGGATAAACGCTTCCTGGAGACAGCCGTGTACCAGGGTAACACATGTTTACTGCATACAGCACCAGACAGACTCACCTGAGAGAAACGCCTGTTACCTGACAGACTCATCTGTACACTGACTGCTCCTGTGTTACAGGTTGTGTGTATGGTTTGTCGTACAGGACCAGGATAGATGAAGATATCTGTGTCGCTTTGATGCCAAATGGTAAAAACCTTTTACCTGACTACATCACTCAGACTCTACCTGCCTTAACCTGTCTGTAATTGTCTGTCTCTACCTGACTCTACCCTGTCTGCCTGCAGGACATCTGTGCCTCTCTCTGGATAAAGATTCCTTCCAGGTTTTGGGAGTTGAGGGAAAAGCATCAAGATTCAGCCACAGGACAAAGAGCAGATATGGTCTGAACACTGATAATGTCACACACCAACTTGTCAGATGACCTGTTCAGGGCCTGTTAAAATCAGTTTGTGTACTTTTGTCCTGCAGTTGTGTCTGTTGACATGACTGAAAGCAGCATGGTGCCTGGTGGGCGGGGCTACCTGAGACTTCTCACAGGTCTGAAGTCCCGGCTCCCCCTGAAGAGTGACTTCTTGCTATCGCATCATCCAGGTGAGATTTACTGGCATTTTATATCCCTGATCCTCTACTATTATTATTATACTCTTAATATTACCCATAATCCCCTGCTGTCTACCTACAGGGGGCGGAGCCTCTCTGCAGGCCCTCCTGTCTCGTTACGATTGGTCGGAGCATAAACCAGAGGTCAGCACTCATGCTTTGACCTGCCTGTCCTGTCCTACTCAGCTGACTTCTATCCCACCTAATTTTGACCCCCACAGCTTCCTGGAGTGGCTCGGAGCCGTGGATGCCGACATTAGCTGGTGATGACTAGTTTCTATGTACCTGCTCTGTTCTTACACCTGTCAGACAGGAATCTGAACTCGTCTTCTCTTCTTCTCAGTGAGAACTCATCCTGCAGCTTCCTGTCTTCGTTGGCCTGTCCTGAACCAAAGACTATGCTGAGTCAAGCTCTCAGAGTCTCCGTCTGTGGACTGCTGCTCCCTCAAGATATCCTCCGGCTCATCCAGGAGATCAGGTGAGCCTGAAGCCCTAATGCCCAGGAAACATGTGAAGCACTGTTATCCTGAACGGCCTGTATTCTTCACCTGTTCTCAGGTGTTACCTGGACCAGCCTCAGCTCCAGTCCTGGGTGGCCCTGACAGTTCATGGCTTTGTAGACAGTCCAGTGTCATGGGGGGGGCGTGAGCATGGAGCCCTGAGAGGAGGAGAGAACTTCTACACCCTCCTCATGGGTGAAGACCACACCTACCACTTACACCTGGTTACAGGAGCACATGACACCTGTCCACCCTGATGATATCATCATCAGGCTATGTTGCTGTGTTTTTGTTAGGTGTTTTTTTTCTTTTTTTTTACTTCTGGAATAAGGTTTTGTTTAGAAACTGGTCTCAGGTCAGTTCTGATTTAAAGTAAATAAAATGTGAGTTGGATGAAAATGGACTACCTGCTTGTTAACGCTACACCTGAACCAACATGGACTCTCAGTCGTCACACTTCCACTCAGGTGACCTGATAAAAGCTCAGTGGTCAAAGATTACTATGATCTTACAAAGCACATTTATAACTAAGACAAATGAGACTATTTGACACACAGGATAAGATGGAGTAACACTCCATATCCATCAAGTGCGACATGCTCAAGATGAGCCATCAGTACCTGTTTACCTGATCTAACAAAACAAACAGGACCGTCAGACACTTTCACTCTGTCCAGTTTTCACTTCTTTTTAATTAATTCATTTTTTTTTTTTTTACAAAAACAGGTGATTTAGAAAAGTTCTTTATAAAGCCTTGACTGTCTTCAGTGTCTAGTCACAGGTAAACCCTCGTCAGCTTTGTGATCAGATGTTCCCACTGTCAGCAGCTATTTGGAATAGGTTACACTGAAGAACTGGGAACCAGCTGATTTGAGCACTCAGTGATTTACGTGGTCTGTTTGATCAGGTCCGTGTTGGGGACAGTACTGTCTTCACTGTCCAGAAGTTCACTCTTAAATCTTAAAATCATTAAATCACAACCCCCTAGCTCTCCAGTGTCTCAGTAACACTGAATTATTTAGAGATTGCTAGAATCACTGACAAAACCTTTAATTACTAATCCCCAAAGTAGCTGACATGAACATTCTCACTTGTTACAGTCTTAATGTTAATGATAATCTAAGAACAAACCACTGGCCGAAGGATTTAATTAACGTCAGAGTGTTTCAACAAATGAATAGGAGGATGTATTAACCTGGGAGAAATCACCTGCCACTTAATCACATGACCACAGGTATTTTCCCATGACTCATCACTGTTTAACGGCCTCTGAACCACCACAGAAACCTTCAGGTCACAGCTCGATGCTGGTAGAATACACAACTGAAGGAGTTTCAAAAGTAATGTATTTTAAATTTGAATCAAAACCCTTTTGCTTGATCACAGTCTGAGGGTTCTGGTTCATCCCTGTCAACACAGAAATTCAGTCAGCCTAGCTTAGCACATTGACCGGAAGCAGGCGGGAATAGCCAACTAAATGTCTTTTGAACAGGTTCTAATACAGGCTTTCAATTGTAATTTGCTTTGTTGTTAACTGTGCAAGCCACACTAACAATATCACAGAACCCCTCCCTGAACTTTAAAGTGATTAATGGTTTCACAAATGTGACTTGTGGAGTTCCACATGGTTCTGCTCTGGATCCTTCTGCTTTCTGAAAGGATGGCAATGCCTCCAGTTTTTGTTCTAAGCTAGGCTAAACCAATGCTGGAGCTGTTGTCTGGACACAGAGGAGACAGTTTTCCTGTTACACCTGAGAACTGCAGGAACCGCCCACTGAAATTATAAATTAAACTGAATCTGTTGAGTCACTGCCGTAAGTTTAGAAGTGCTGAGTCGTCAGACCAGTCCTAGTGTTGGTGCAGATCCTGTTCAAGAGTCAGCAGAGGTTGGTTCCCCTCTGCAGATACTGCAGAATGGAGTCAGTTCCCTGTGATGAGCCCCACACTCTCTTCAGGGCTTCACACTCGCGTTCATTGGCCTGCTCAAGGGCACAGCGGCTGGTGCTCCTCATCAGGGCTTTGGATTCCCGCAGGACCTGCAGGACAGGAAGTGGAACCAAGGCCTGACAGAAAACCACAGAGGAGTAATGACTGACTAATAGTGTGTGTGTGTGTGTGTGTGTGTGTGTGTGTGTGTGTGTGTGTGTGTGTGTGTGTGTGTGTGTGTGTCTCTCTAACCAGGGAGTCCACCATCACCAGCTCTTTGATTCGCAGCATCACTTCCTGTGTGAAGGTTCCAGGCCACAAAACCTGTGACACCAAACCTTTAGAGCACGCCTCCTGCGCTGTCAACTTTCTGCCGCTCAACAACAGCTCGTTAGCCTGGAACAGAACAGAACCATTAGTTCTACCTGGAAAATTAAGATCATAAAGCAGTGATGTAATGAAGTGGCACACTGACCGAGGCGAGGCCCATTACACGGGGGAAAGTGAAGGACGAGCAGCCGTCAGGTGTCTGGCCATAGGCTGTATATGGCGTTTGGAACCAGGCCTTCTCATTGGCCCACACCACATCACAGAGCGGCAGGATGGCGGCCCCGAGGCCCACAGCTGGCCCGTTGACCGCTGCCACAATTGGCTTCCTGAACTGGATGAATGTGTTGACAAAGGTCCTGATGAAGAGTGAACAGAGGTCAGAGGTCAACACTTAAACCAATGACATTACACAGGTTTTCTGGCAACTACAGTGGACATCACCTGATGGTTTCAGCCATCTTGATGCTCTCCTTCTTCCTGTCATCTGTAAGGCGTCTGATGAAATACAGGAAGTCAAGACCACAACAGAAGAGACTGCCAACAGCGCCAAGTAACACCAGTTTACTATCATCTGATGCTGCTGTTGCCATGGCACTCTGGATCTCCTTCATGACCTGACAAGGAGGAGAGACAACCATAACCCTGACAATGGTCCAAGGATGACAGATGACGTCGGGGGTGTGGTCTGTTGGAACGAGGACTTACCTCAGGGTTGAGTGTGTTGTTCTCTGAGCTCTTAGTCGACAGCAAGATGTGAGTGAAGCCGTCCTGTTTCTTCACCACAATGTCACGGTAACGGTAAGCGCTCTCCGTCTGTCGAACACTGAACCTCAGACGTTTGTCAAAAGCAGAACGTTCCTCCAGACGTCGTTTTCCTGTCACAGTGGTTGCCCCAGCAACAGTACTCTGCACCCCTGACATCCCATTTGCAGCAACAGCCTCCATTAATGCCAAATTACCTGCAAGAGAAAAACTAAAATCAGACAGACACTGCCCCTCTCAGATAGGCTTAGGTGTTGGCCAATCAGTGACCTTTGCACTCACCTGTGCCACTGAGGGACCGCATGGCAGCAGGTGTGATGGGAACACGGGGCGGTGGAAGAGGGTTCTGGCTGCGGGGTCTAGTCCCCATGCGAGCCCTCTCCTCTCCAGGGCCCAGCTGGACCCCTGCAGGTTTCTCCAGCAGGGCAACCTCAGGTGGGACCAGGTGAGCCTCCTGGGCTCCAGGCTCCAGGCTGTGAGCTGCCTCACTCGGCGATTCCTCCGAATCCAGGCGACTGTTCATCGGACTCTTTGGAACCAGGATCTTGATCCCGGTTTTTGACAGATCCATGCTGCGGCGGGCTGAGCCTGCCGGAACCACAGACATTAGGCAGCCACTGAGCCTGCAGGCTAGTGGGGGCTGTGGAAGTCCAATGGAGGCAGGGCGGGTCGGTCCCACCAGGGGGGCAGGAGCTGGATCAACAGGAGGTTTCAACTGATCAGTGAGTCCAGTTAGACCACTGCTGGTGTCATTGTGAGATGGCAGCCTGCAGGGCGACCTGTGGGAAGAGCTGCAGTGGATGCTGGGCGAGCTGCGGGTGGAGCGCAGTAATGTACAGTCCCTCTGGCGATCAACGTATTGGCGGTTGAACTCGTGAACGTAAATCATACAAGTGGACAGGTGACTCTCAGGCTCCCAGGTGTCCTCCTCTGAACCGTAACCCCTCCACCTGACCAGATACTCGACCTTACCCTTCCTGTTCTTCCTCTTATCTACAATCCTCTCCACCTGCAGGAGAAGCAGAATCGTTAGTCAACCCTTTCAGCAGACATGATGTCCAAAATCAAAAAGATCTCACTTGGTTTTAATTCAAAAGTTTAAATCAGTTAAACAATAAATCAATAACGCAACCTATGAATGAGCAGCTGTTTAGGGAATAAATTAAGTCTGTGGCTCCGTCTCCTCCTTTCAGACACTTGCAGTTTCCTGTTAGGAAATTAAAGTTCGGGATCAATCGCCTATGCAAGATCAGTGTCCATCGTCATTAGGAGGCAACTGATTGGTCCTGGTCCCATAGAGACCTTATCCCAACAGATGCCTAATTCCAGGAAATCCTGAGCGGGTGTAAGACCAGGTGCAGCAGATCCTGGTCGGTATGAAAGTCAAAGGTGAACACAGGACTTCGATGGTTAGTGAAGGTCTACAGGTTCACTTTCCTCATATTTAGTCAGTGAAGCTGATATGGACAGTTTCTTTAAACTTAGGACAACAATAAATATCAAAATTATTTATCAGATCTCGAATCCTCAGACAGCTCCCAGCCAGTTGACCCGGTTGACACGGCTAACTGCGGCTACGTACAGCAGCTACTCCGGTCTGTGGGTTTCATCTGCCCCGGGAAACCCAATCCGGAGACTGGACTCTGACCCCTCCAACCGACCTGACCCATTTCAGCTAGACTGACCCCCAAACTCTTTGTTCAGCGGTTCAACAACTTCACCCAAGCCTGCCATTAGCAACTATTAGCACGTTAGCATTAGCTCGCGTCACCTCGTAGAACTCCTCCGTAGCCATGGAGACTGTGCGCGCACGGTGAGCTTCCAGAAGCTTCTTCAGATGAGCATCAACATGAGAGACAGGTGAGTCTGGAGTCCTGCTCACCTGGGCCCGACAGTCCGGCTTGAACCAGCGCGGTGGTCACTTTATCCCTGTTGACTAGCTGTTAGCACATCACCAGCTCAATCGAAACATCCGGTCTGACGGCTGACTTTGAAAGTAAAAGCACTGAACAGCAACGGACCGTAATAGTTAAGTTTCTTCAGGCATAGGATTGTATTCTGTTCTATTAGTTTTATTTACTACTGTATTTAAGTTTTTATTGTTTAGAGGTAAGACCCATCCAAACGAATAAAACGCCATGAATATGACATTTGACAATATAAATGTTTTGTGGCCACAAAACAACAAAAATTTGGTTATGAACTCTAGCCGTCTTTTCTGTTGATTATATGTCACTGTAATTTACCAATAATTTATCATATGATTGATCAAATTGAATATTTTAACAACATGGAGGATTTGCTGCACTTTAAATCATAAAACCTATGGCCGAGTATATTTCAAAAAAGCAAGCTAACAAAGTTTCTCAATGAAATTATGACTTGTTTGTATAAAAAGTAAAGGAGGAATTGGAATAGCACACTGGGAAAATTTTAATAGTATTAGCATAGTGAGATATGAGGGAATTTCTCTTTTAGTGATTTAGTTCAATGCGACATTAAGAAAAGTGGCTGGAAAGTTTGATATTACATTGTCATCAACAATTAACTCAATGAATATGGCAGGATTAGAAGACTATATTCAGGTTCAGTCCCTTCAGATTTTAGATTTTCCAATTCATTTATCATTTTTTTTTTTTGTTACCAAGTCTCCAAATATTCAGAATCAGTTCAACCTCAGCTAACTATATCTGTGACTCAGTTCAGACTCTGTAATTGGATAGAAGCTCAGAAAACAAGAATTAACTACAAACACACTCTGAATGTTTCCTTTTTTTTATCTTTATCTGATCAGGATTCTGCTCATTCTTTGGAGCAGTAATGATGAAAAAATCAGCTCCATATATCTTCTTGTCTTTATTCTGTCAACACAATAAACTCAGGCCAGCATACAGGACTGATCCAGAGACTTTGACAGCCAGGCCTCTGAATGAGACACTCTGACTGGCTGTGACATCACCCACCAGAGCCAATAGGAGTATGTAATGTAGAGATGTGACTCCAGACGTCACTATCAGATGGAGGATGAGAATGGATGGATGAATACACAGAGGGAGTCAGAGAGTCAGACTGATCCATATCTGATCAGTTTATCACTGAAGTCAGTTTCAGATTGGACAGATCAGCTGATTCTGCAGTTTAAGGAGGAAATGGGAAGAACTGTCAGGAGGAGTAAAACCTCTAAAGACCAGCTAATGGAGGAGAAGACACTTCCTATGGACTGGAGGGTAAAAAAAATCTAATCTTAAAAGACTCCTGATATCGCCCAGTTCAGAAGTTTAGATGCTTAAATTATGGTAAAAAGAGACAACATCACAGTGACAGCGACATTCTGTTGTTTTACAGATGTGAATGATGTGTCAGTATGTTTTCTTCTTCTGTGGTTTAAAGGCAGCTTCACCTGTTCTCAATTAGTGGGAAACGTGACATCACATCAACCATCAGGATTTTGTCATGGTGATGGTCAACATACTCAGCTAATCAGTCCTGAGATTTTCATTAAACACCAATAGGCATTCAGGTGCATCAGTTTAGTGTGGTATTGTGTCAGTATCAGTCCTGGATCCGGGTGGTCCTCCTCAGTTCTCATCAGTCAGACTTCTTGCTGGTCAGTTTGTTGTGGTGCTGCGCGGGAGGAGCTAACAGTCTAATGTTTTCCTCATTGTCTTTGGCACATTGGGCTTTACGAAAGAGGTAACAGAAGAGGGCGCCAATGGCAAGAGGGAAACCGACCAGGAAGCAGCCGAGTAGTGGTGCTTGTCTGAACACTGGCTAGAAAGTTGGAGGAGGGAGAAGTCAGAGGTCACAGAAGAGATGGACAGTCAGGTAGACAGGAAACAAGACTTACCATCAGCGTGTCCTTGGTGTTGTAAACAAACCGTCTGAGACGCTGAGCAACACCATTTCCTCCCTGACCCTGGAAACAAACAGACCTCAGTGACTCAATCAAATGGCAACCCCCCACATAAGTCTGTTCAAACTAACCTGGATTGTTCCATTTAGCACCCCATTCAGGAAGTCCATCAGCTGGCGCTCTGTCTCCACACCAGCTGGTGGCACAAAGTAGCCATCGTTGGCGAGATTGACCACAATGAGTGACGGCACGGTGACCTCACTGAGAACAGAGATGGAGACATTAATGAACAGAGGTGGCATGAGAAGACTTCAGCATCTATAAGTACTTACCCCATTACCAGCCCACTGATGTAGTCACTGTCCTCCATGACCCCAAAGTAGAAGCTTCTGAAACACAGCATAAGCTTTTATTTTGTTAAAGCCGCAATGAGACATTGTGACAGAGTTCTGATCTACGGAAAGCCAGATGGGACACACACTGTCTCTGTTTCCACAGCAATCACCTGTTGACGTCACCAGGTGAACTATACCTGGACTCTGTCCTGTGGTCTTTACAGCCAATACATTTGAACTATATACATTCACTGAGTGAAGAGGAAGCTCTGAGCTCTTTCACTGTTTGTTTGAGCAGCATGATGTTCTGATTATTGAAGCACTGTCTTCATCATTGAATTCTCTGAAACAAACTGTCTGTGATTATTAAACACCTGGTGTTGCCCTGGAAACAAAGACACTTGGCCTTCAACATATTCCATACTGACCGGCTGTAGAGATGCCTGTGGTTGGCAGATACTCTCTCCACTAATCCTTTATACCTATATAAACATACAGGAAGCAGGAAAAACATCACAGGAAATCAGTTCCAAACATAATTGTCAGTGTTTGCATGAGTGACAGTTACCTGAGACTTTCCTCACATTGTTTCTTCTCTTCCACCAGCACCAAGACCACAAGTTTACCTGCAGGAAAGAAGATGAAGCTATGTCTCTGACATCCTTCTGACATCACTCTGACATCATGATGGACATTACCTGACTCTCCCATGGCGTACAGGGTGTAGCTGTCAATTTTGAAGTAACTGGGGAAACGTTCTCTGTTGATCCAAGTTTTCAGATCACCATCGAGTTTCTCTGAAACATGAGGACAGTTCCTTCATAAGAGCAAAGTCTCAAGGTCACCTGACCAATCACCTGACTACCTGAGGACACCTTAACAGAAAAACCCATGGTTAACTGCCTCAGGGGAACCAGCTTCACAGTCCAGTACAGGACACTGGTCTAGCTGACATCGTGCAAAGACCTTTTGCTCTCTTGAGTGAATGTCACTAAAGTTTAGACCAATTTCCTGTCTCACCGGTGTAGGTGAAGTAGGTTCCATCTTTAAAAACCACCACAGCCGGCAGAGAGGGCATAGAGATGGCCTGAAAAACACAGGCCAGGTCAATAATAAGCAGGAACACATCACCACATCTCTACATCACCCACAACCTGCTCTATGCTGGACCTGGACCTATCATTGGCTCTGGACCTTTCATTGGGTCTGGCCTGGACCTGACAACCCCCAAACCTCATGTTCCACCTTTGGTAGGATGTCTTTGGTAGCAGAGAAGAAGTAAGTGTGGGCAATCAGCTCCTCCGCTGCAGAGGTGTAGTTCCCCTGGAAACATGTCAAGATTGGTGATGCAAGAGATCAGATCAGATCCAATCAGGTCAGCTCTTTTTGTGTGTGTGTGTGTGTGTGTGAGTGAGGGAGTGTGTACCTTTAGCTGTGAAGTGGCTCCGACATAAACAAACATGACAACATGGCGGTTCATAGCATGTTGGAAAAGTTGCAGACTGCTCAGAGATCGAACCAGTGGCCTGCATGATACAACACACACTGACTGTTTCACCAAACAGCTGATCCACCGTCAGGTTAAAGGTTAAAGTTAAGGCTAGCCATCAGCTCTGGGTTTCACTTACCCGCTAACGCGATGAGCGAAGTCTATGATTCCATCTTTGGTTCTTGGTCCAGAATAATTATATTTCACACCTTTTTTCAGCCTGAGAACAGAACAACCATCTGTTAATCATTGTGAATTCCATCAGAAACCAGAATCTGGATCTGACTGGTCGATGTGCATTTATGTCATGGCAAAGACCTACATTAGGATGGCTGGATAACCTCTGACCCTGAACTCTTTGGCCAAACCTGCAGGAAAAAAAAAAAAAAAAAACACACATCTGCTGTGACCTCTGACCTCTGGGGCAATTTTTATAGTTTAACTGAGCTGTGTCAGTCAGTCTGGTGTTGGCAGTGCTTTTATGTTGATAATATGACTGACCGGTGTGGGTGGTGGCATCTGTTTTGCCGACATTGACAAGGGAGCCCTGACTCTTTAGTTCTGATCCAATCTGATGCCAAACTGGGTCCAGCTGTTTACAGAAAGTACACCAGGGGGCGTAGAACTGCAAAACAAATACAACACAGTCACTGACACAACTGCACAACTTCACACACTATACACACAGTGAGGGACTATTCAGACCTCAGTTTGTCTTGATCTGGGACACTGCTGCTCATCACATTATTTAATACTTATCTGTACTTTTTTCCACCTAATCTTTACCTACTTATAACCAATTCACTGTTTTCTCTCTTTGTGTTTTTTATACATACACTTTTACATTATATCTATATTTTAAGCCTTTACAAATTTCTACTTATATTTCTATTAAAATTTTGTTAAATGGTCTGTCACAAAACAGATTTCCCTTGAGGATTAATAAAGTGTTTCAGTCAGTAAAGAAGGGAACAACTGGCTTCTTCTTTTGGGCTTGTTTGTTGTTTGAACTTGATCTGCAGGAAACTAGAGACTGATGAGGAACAATGTGGTCCAGGCTTAAGCCACGGAATCTGAAGACTGAGTGAAGCCCAACTGTCCACAAGATGACTTCTGTGACCTTCACTGACTCTAAACCCCATGAGAAGAAGGCTGGGGAGAATGCTAACCAACCAGAACTACAAAAAACAACTAATGTTCCACACTCAAGACCCAGGAGAGCCAAGGAGAACAAGCAGGATTGACCTGTAGCACAACAAACTCCCTCAATGAGGCATCCCGAAGAAAAGAACTTCCATCTAATAGTCAGCCTGACCTAATTGGTTTAATGCCCCTCACTGCTTGGGAGGGGTGTATATCTATACATCATTTCTTTAAGAGCCCCCCCACTGCTGCTCTGCTTTGACCACACACTTACTTTTATGAGCCAGGTGTCATCAGCTGCACGGGTCTCCATGAAGCTGAAACACATATTCCATCCAATCATCACACTGCTGTGTGATTCCTGAGACATGTTTATCCATCATTCATGAAAATCATTATTTATTCATTTCAGCAAGTAACATATACCAGATAGCGTGAAATCCACCACAATCATCCATCTGTCCATTTTTATCATTCATTCCATGTTCTAGTCTTCATTTCACTTCACATGACCTTCATCAACAGAATTTTTTAACTTCCTGTTTGAGTTAACATTAACTAGATGTCATTAATCTTGGTGAACTAGAACTTTCATGTGATTAAACAGACATGTACAAGGGGAAAATTTTAATACATATTTTAAGACTCACGAATCATCCAGCTCCTCCACGAAGGCTGACACCAACGACATACACAACAGCACTGACAACACAGGGTGGCAACACATTAGCAACACAACTAGTTGAAACAAGCATCAATAAAACAGCTGTTCTGATCGTCTTTTTTATTTCCAGCTGAAGAATCTCTAAAAAATGTGAAGGTCGCACCTGAGAGCAGGACCAGGCTCCTTGTTTCCAACATGTTGACTGATGCTAACACACAACTAATCTGATTAGTTGAGATTAACGGCTTACATTCAATCCACTGAGACTTTATTGACTGCAGTTTGACATGAACAACAACTCATGGCTCCAACTGGTTGTTGGCTAAATATACACTGAGCAACGATTGAATGTGGCAGTTGTCTCAGATCTATGGACTGCAGTTAGATAATGAATCAACATCTGGACTAGATGTGACCTGACAGTTGCTGTCTAATAGGTGAGGGTTAGGGTTAACCCACGGGTTAACTCTGAGGTTAATGAGCTTTTAAATTCAGTGAGTTCAATATTTGTTTTCATCTGATGAAAAATGGATGGAAAAGAGACACTCATAGTCCTGGACTTGGTCTTACTGAGGAGCAGCAGATATTGATGCCTCTTTGAAGCCTTCAGTTTGTTTCAGGGTGGTGCAAGGGGTGTCCAGGGGGCGGAACAGGCCTTACTCAGTGTGTTGTCGCCAGTGAAATCATCGCTGGTTTGATGGGGTAGCAGCATCAGAGTCAGTGATAGTAACATTGACTCAGTAAAAGAACTAAAAGGACTGCTGTCCATCATCACACTTTTGATTTTTATTCATTCATTCATCTTCTACCACTTTTCTGTTTCCAGGTAACGGGGGTTCTGGAGCCAATCCCAGCTCAGGGCGGGGTCACCCTGGACAGGTCTCCAGTCCATCACAGAGACAGAGACCAACAACCACTCAGACCTACAGACAATTTAGAGTCACCAATGAACCCAAACATGATGTCTCTGGGGGCCCCAGGTCAGGAACCTCTCTCCCTTCCTCCCCCCTTGCATGAGCTGATAAGAACCATGCTTCTTAAAAATCCCTGTTTCTCCCAGTTCTGAGCATTTATACTGCATTTACTAACCATGTTCTGCCAAAGTCTCTGTCTCTCCCAGTTCCTCTCCTCATCCTGCAGGTGGTGACTCATCTCCATCCCATGTTCCTGCAACACCAGCTGGTCCCATATTTCATGAATTCTGTACTACAGCTCAACTTCATGTGGCAACATGTTCCTGCCTAGACCCCCCCCATGCCTCTCTCCCTCCAACTCTCAACCCAACCAGTCGAGGTAGATGGCCGCCCCCCTTGAGCCTGGTTCTGCCCGAGGTTTCTGCCTCTTAAAGGAAGTTTTTTCCTTGCCACTTTTCACTCTGAATCTCCTTCTGATGACATCATCTTCTGGGGGTTTCAGGGAAACACAGAGAACAACCCAGATCCAACAGTGGGGACCTAAACATACCCATCAAAGCATGAATGGAGAGATAACAGGCGACGGGGGGTCACTTAGAGACAGAACCAGAAGCTCAGCTTTTCTTTTTTTTTTTATTTCCTTTTAAAAAAAAACATTCAAACTTCTGTGACATCACCACTGAGTTAGTTTATGCTCTGTCATCCCCATCCAGAGTCAAAGTCAAATCAGAGTGCCCCATCAGTTGCATGATGTCGACGGACGTGTCTCAGCAGCAGCTGACGGTCTGGACTGGAATACTTGCACTGTTGGCATGGAAACACCTCACCCGTGTGGTGACGGCGAGCGTGGAGGTCCAGACTCTTCTTCTGGATACTGAAGGAGATGCAGCATATTACTATGACAACGAGAGGACATAAGAGAGAGAGAGAGTGAATGTGAATGTGTGTATGTGTGTTACCTGCTGTAGTCACAGTGTTGACACCTGTACGGTTTCTCCTGACTGTGCGTTCGACAGTGTCTGAGCAGAGAGCTGCGATCGATGGAGGCGTATGGACACTCAGTACACCTGTACGGCTTCTCACCTGATGACACACACACACAGTCCTCAAGTGTCCTCTATGTGTTTGTTACTATGTGTGAGTTCTTAGGTGTGTTACCTGTATGAGTCCTCAGGTGTTGCAGCAGTGAGGCCTTCAGTCTGCTGCTGTAGTGACAGTGAGGACAGGTGAAAGGTTTGTCTCCTCTGTGGACGCCCAGGTGACGCCTTAGCGTCAGCTTGGATGAGAACTTGCTGTGGTCAAAAAACAGTGCAGCTGAATCAACCAATTACAGGCTGACAGGTCAGCCAGCTAACCTGAGGGGCTGTGGATTGTGGGAAATGTAGTACCTGTGACACAGAGAGCAGCAGAGACCTGTCTTTCCTGTGGTCTCTGCAGTTGTTTGCACAGGCTTTTTCTTTTCTTTAGTCTTTCTTCTGTTTCTGTTTCTTCTGTTGTTCTCCTTCTTCAGGGTGGCACTCACTGATGGAGCCGTCTGAGGTTGACAGGTCTGGCTGGAACATTGCAACAGACACTGTTTCATTGTGGAGATGTCTGCTTGAACCTACGCAGGTTCTTAATGAAGTATTGATTCTTTACCTGTCTGTATGCCCCACCTCCTTCCCTCTGACTTGCCCCATAGGAAGGTCCCTCCATGCATCTATAAGAATCAACATGTTGTCACTGTCATAGTTGGTTATTGATTATTGATTATCACCAGATGCAGCTGAACTCTGACCTGAGGGTGTGGCATATTGATGCATTTGGTGGTGATCGTTTTGTTGTGCAGCATTCTTCTTTTTCTCCTTCTCTTCCTGCCTCTTCCTCCTCTTCTTTCTTCTCCTGCAATGACCCCTCCAGTGCAGCTCCAGCTCATCCCAGCTGTCAACTGTCCAGCTACAGCGGACACAGCTGAAACCACCGGCTGCTCGGTGGGACCGGATGTGGATGTCCAGCAGTCGCCGTGAGGACAATGTCACAGGACACAGGAAACACAGCAGCCGCCGTCTTGAAGGTGAAACATTTATCTGCGTCTCTGTTCTGTTCGGCTTCAGGCCAGCAGTCTGGGGGAGGCCAAGGGAGTCTGCAGGTTGAGAGGGCTGATGGGAGGGTTGGGAGGATATGTGAGGGGGAGGAGGAAGACGAGGTTGTGGCCTGGGGGCTGAGATGCGGCACAGACCAAGAGTCATGAGGTGGGCAGACTGAGCCATCTCCTCCTGGGTGGTGGGGGGGTCGACGGGACAGGACAGATCCACTGAACCTCCCTTCAGGGGGAAAATGGAGGAGTCCTCCCCCTCTTCCTCAAACAGAGTGCTGACCTGCAGAGGAAAAATAGGAATATGAAGTCCTAACTTGTCCTCAAGTCCAACACACCTAAACAATAGGGTACCCCCTGCCCCCGATGATTGTTGTGATGTCACAATGAAGTTGTCACAGTTCTAATACACACCCCCAAGGCCTGCCCACCTAAGTCAGCTATTTTAAACACTACTGGACAGTATGTGTGTGTGTCAGTGGTTGCCTGGTGTGTCACCTCACAGGTGTGTGCGACCTGTAGCCCCCCCGCAGTGCTGATGTCACAGGTGGATGGGCTCATGTTGTCCAGCATGTTGTAGAACAGGAACTCCTCGTCCTCGTCACTCTGCTTGGACAGCCGATAGGGTGATGATCCCCGCTGTAGTTCTGCCTCTTCTCTGCCCCCTTCTTCAGCTTCCTCCAGACAGGTGAGGGCAGGAGGGCGGTGCCTGAGAAGCAGGTGGCTGCTGATGGAGGTCTTGAGGACACAGGTGAACTGACAGAGTTTACAGCGATAAAGCTCCACCAGGAAGGACTCAACCAGGGCCCCTGACCCCCCAGGTAGACCCTCCACCTCCTCGCAGTACAGACTGGAGCTCACAGTCCCGCCCACGACCTGCAGAGTCACAGGGCTGATGTCGCGATACCGCTGCTTTATCGATGACATCACTTGGGTGCAGCACAGCCTGCATTGACTGAACAGTATCTGGATCTGACCTTTAATCACTGTAGGTGTAAACAGAAAGAAGGAAACAGAACGCATGAAACATCCACAAACATCATTATTTTTTATGAACCCTAACCCGAACAATAAACTTTGATTAAATCATCCACACATGAGAGCATCACCAAGAAATATCTTTATGTATTAGTGTCAGAATGAATGATCAAAACCTGTGAGTTAACATGCTAAGCTAATACCAGCACCAACATGTGTTTGTGTACGTCAGCTGTTTTCCTGTTCATTGTCATTTCTGTGCGGTCTCTCCTGACTGGCTCCTCAGTTCGTACGCAGTGAGAACATCTCGGAGTTAAAGTGTAACTGACCTCGTAATTTTTTGTGCAGCTTCTGTTCGTTGACATTCAACGAACTTCCCGTTTAAACCGGCTGCCTCATCATTTGTTTTAGGGGATTTCGATTTTAGTCTTAACATGAAAATGTGCCCCGTCTGGAAGCGAGTCCGGTCCGATCGTCTGAAACTCCCTCGTTGCTTCCTGTTTACTTCCGCTCCTTCTTCTTCTACGGTCTGAGCGGCTACACGCCGCCCCCTAGAGCCGGAGGAGCAGAAGGAGCACTGAGGCGCTGTCCTGGACCAGACTTCAGGTCTGTCATGCAGGGCTGGACATGTCCGGAATCTCTTTTTCTTTTCGGGTTTCACTCCCAGAAATCCACCACCACCTGAGATCAGTGGTCTCAGGGAGCTGGTTATAATCTGTAATAGAACCAGAGTTTTCATCTAGTTCGGTCCCCATTCACATAAAATGGACGGGGTTTGCTGCACCAATCTGACCATGAAGAAGGCACAAAGAACAACAGAATTTACAAAGGAGGAGCAAACTATAACATTAATTTAATATGAAGACCAACAATCTACAGTTCAAGCAAAAACTAACACATCAGGATCAGAGTCACAAATGGACAACAAAAACATCAACATGGCAATGGCAAATCATAACAAAATCACTTCAAGGTCAGGGGTCCATTTGACGAAAGAGGTTCAACGCACTCCAAGTGTGACCTTGAACTCTGAGTTGGGATTTTCCAGTTTCATAACATCTGATTTGAGTTCAATCAGCTCTGAGCAGGTTAACTCTGAGTTCAGCATGGCACCATGATCAGAAAAAGCCAACATTAATGGAGGCCTGGCACTAGATTTACCATGGCAACATCTGAAAAAAATAAGACTTTTCCAGTCTAAAATTAGAAATCACCCGCATATTTGTAATGAGTTTGCACAGATTTTGGGGGGAAAAGAAACACAATTACAGCAGTTTTAATGAATAAATAAAGAGATGCCTTTATTTAACTTCAGGAAACATGGTTATGTTTCCTCAAGTGTCTGCCTCTCCCTGTTATTTTCCTCTTTCTCCCTATCCTCCCTATCCTCATCCTGCAGGTGGTGAATCATCACTACCCAATATTCCTGCAACGCCTGTTGCTCCCATATTTCTATGAACTCCATCCAGTATCATGCTCTCATCTCTCCCTACTCTACCCAACTTTAACCCCCTTGTCATATTATAGGTGAGAATTTGTGGGACTGTGTTGGATTTCCCATTTGTTTCCATTTAGGTTCAAACCGGAGGACTTGGAAGCAGTTTAAAATGAAATATAAGAACATATTTCAACTTAGGCTGTATAGACACATATGAGCCAATCGCCGACCGGGAAAACAAGTTATTTAGTAAGATGTAACAGTTATACGCCTATATGTTTTATTGTGCTCATTTTTATAGACATATTCATTTAGCTTTTATGAGTTTTTAAGGCAGAATCAAATCTATACTGTTGACACGAGTGTTTTAAAGGAGGAAGACAACTGACTGAAAGTGTCCAAAGCTTTAGGCTGCTGACCTATCCCAGTCTGCTGCTCTCTCTGAGTCCTGCACAGACCAGGACATTTTGTCTCCACATTGGTAATAATATGTGCAGCATTACATGATGTTGACAGTGCTGAGAAAGAGAGAGATTAGTTGTGGTCTTGTGATGTAGTTTTTGACACTTTGAGACAGAAGTCTCATGTGTCCCCAAATTAATTCTGTGGATGGACTACATAATCAGCCTCATTTTATGAACGAGCAGTGATGGACTTGTGAGTGTTATCAATGCAGCCCATCATTTTGGGTAATCCTCAAAGAAACTGACTAATCGATTAATCAAATAATTAACTAATCCCAATGTTATTAACTGAATTTAATTTATAATCATTAATATCAATTCATTCACTTACAATACATTCATTTAAAAACATTTCTGGCTCTCTAAGGGAGAGTTTCCAGGAGAAACTCCAGGTTTCTTGAAGGAAATCTACTGCTGACGAGGTTTGGTTCACAGACTCAGTTACCATATTAACTGATTCAGAGTTAAAGTTGCCTTTCTGAAATGGAAAACTCAGAAAAAACAAACAAAAAAAAATAATAGTAAAAAAAAAAATTTATTAAATAAAAAAAAAAAACTCAAGAGAGTTCCTTTCAGCTCAGGGATTTTCCAAAACCTGCTTTCTGAAATGCCCTCCAGGTAATTACTCTGCAACACGAAGAAGTAGATGGGACATCACTTCCTTTCTGCCTTGTTGAAACCTCAGACTGGCTTTCAATTAAAATGATCAAACAACCCGAAGGTGTGTGTTTGTGTTGATCTGCAGTAACACAAAAACCAAAGTCTGCAGTGTGTTTGACAGAAGGAGCACGACAAGGTCACATGACCTGGTTGTTTTTAACAAGACAGGAAGTGTGTGTATCAGAGAGAGACAGAGAGAACGAGAAAGGGACGTCATCAAAACAGGAATCAGCCACATTGCGTGACAAGCTGTGACTGTACTCCCTCACACACACATACACTGATTATTGTGTTGTGTGTTTTCTTTCTAAAAGGAAGTGGACAAAACCCAAAGAGAACTTGATGTTTAGTTTGTTCAACCACAAGGACCTCAGTACTACAACAATTACAACTGATACTGTGTGTGATATTTGAAAACTACGGGTATGGAAAGCCCAGTGGTTCATTTCCCTGCACATGTTAATCTGGTAACTGGTTTCAATTGTTAACTAGTCAGGTAAAAAAGCTTGGATTTAATGAGAATAAATTCCCCACCCAAATATGTTATTTATTACCCATAATTTTCTACATGAGTGTAACTAAATTAATATATTGATAGTATTATTATATTTTATTATATTATATTATATTTTGGACTTAATTAGTGATACAACAATGATCACTAAGACTTCTAGTTGCGCCGATCGCTAATGAAGAGGTGGGCGGTAAGATAAATAAAGGCTGTCTATTGGCTCTATAGAGCAAATGAAAAACTGTCAAAATCTCTGACCGATCAGTTTACTCGACCGCATGCCCGATAACTTAAGGAACGCCATCTAGTTAACAAGTAGCTGTGTATTACCGCCAACACGCCATCTAGTTATTGTAAAAATGCTGATTAGTAATGAGTCTATGGAGACCATACTAAAACTAGTTAAAGTCTTTCTAGCTTACTGATTCCACATATTTTCTTCCTAGTCAACTACTGAGGAAAAGAGCCAGTGGTAACTTGTGGACATTCGTCTCACAATTCAAACACTGCCTTGACCATGTTGGTACTTTGGCCAACTAGTTAACTGTGATGTTTTAACAAGAGTTGACGAGTTGTGTGCATTAACTTCATGAATTAACAATTAGTTAACAATGAATTATGAATATTGTGATTGTTGTTCATCTCAGTGTAAATGTGTAGCTGCAGTCTGGATTCCACCATTAAAAACCCCTTAATCACCACAGAAACCCATTTAAATCCCTGAAAATATCCCATGAGGGTCAACTAGGGTTTCTATTGTTTGTCCAGCACCTAGTGGAGCTGTAAATATCTGAAATCAATTCAAGTTCATTAATTAAAGCACAATATCTGATCAATCTTTCATGAAATCATCCATCAGGGGTCTGCCGCTTTAAAGGGAAAGTCAAGAAGCCCTTACCATGTTTCACTTCTTTAAGGGTTTTTAGGGGCATTATTATTTGGCAGAATGGAGGGAAGATGGATCTCTGTGATTGGCTCAGCTGTGAGCTCCTCCCATTAACTTTTGCTCTGACTCGTCTGTGGTTTAACGGGCACAACAGACACCTGATGCAAGACAGACACGAACAAAGTCAGAGACGAGAGCAGAGACAATCAACCGTAAGTCAGCATGTGTGGTGCATCTGTGAAGTTGTGGGTGTCTGTGTGAGTTTTTAGTGTGTGAGTCTGTAAATCTGTCTGTGTCAATCAGTGTGTCCATGTGAGTCTTTGGGTGAGTGTGGGTGTTTAATGTGTTAATAGTTTCATGTGTTTTTTGTTTGCAGTGAAAGTCCTTGAGTGACATAAACAAGTGTGATCACATGACCTCTATCAATGACATCATGAACGTCACATTGTTCCCCACCGAGGTAAGAAGATTATGGATCATTGATTGTTGATCAGACTGATGATTTAGAAGTAGGAAGCTGGTAAATTCAGGTGTTTGATGTCTTCCTGTTAGGACCCCTCCTCCATTAGCTCCTCCCACACCACTGACTATGACGACGACTATGAGAACCTGATGTGTGACCGTGAATCTGTGCGGGCGTTCAGGAGTCAGTACGAGCCGCCGCTCTTCTGGATGATTTTCTTGGTGGGTGGAGCCGGGAACCTGGCCGTGGTGTGGATCTACCTGAACTTCCAGCGGCGGCTGAAGACCATGTCAGACGTGTATTTGCTGAACCTTGCAATAGCAGACCTGCTGTTCCTGACCACACTGCCACTGTGGGCCCATGAAGCATCACATGGCTGGACCTTCCCCCCAGTCCTATGTAAGCTGAACGCCGCCCTCTACAAGGTGAACCTGTACAGCAGTGCCCTGCTGCTCACCTGTATCAGCGTCGACCGCTATGTTGTAATTGTACAGACAACCAAGGCCCAAAACTCAAAGGCGGAGCGACGCCGCTGCAGCCGGCTGGTGTGTATTGGAGTGTGGATGCTGGCGCTGCTGCTCGCCCTGCCTGAGCTTGTGTTCGCCACCACTGTGGAGGTGGACTCACTGCAGAATTGCAGGATGGTTTTCCCCACCCACCTGGGTAACCGCACAAAGACCCTGGTCTTGTCACTGCAGGTGAGCATGGGCTTCTGCCTACCCTTCATCGTCATGGCGTTCTGCTACAGCATTATCGTGTCCAAGCTGCTTAACACCCGCAGCTTCGAAAAGCACAAAGCCATGCGTGTCATCCTGGCGGTGGTGGTGGTATTTGTGTTGTCACAGCTGCCCTACAACGGCGTGCTGGTAATGGAAGCGTCAGAGGCCTCCAACATGACGATGACAGACTGCGAGCAGATGAAGCGCTTCGATGTCACTGGGCAGGTCCTGAAGAGTCTGGCCTACACGCACGCCTGCCTCAACCCCTTTCTCTATGCCTTCATTGGCGTACGCTTCCGCAATGACATGCTGCAGCTTTTGCGTTGTCATCGCTCACCAGTTAACAAGAAACACCTGAGCAAGACCAGGAGCTCCACCCATGTTACAGTGACATCAGAGAGTGACACCTCACATGCCATGTCTCTGTAGCTGCCCCCCCCACTCCCAAGTTGCTTTAAAATCCTTGAATGGGCTTGAAGGTGTCCTTGAGACCTGATCTTTCTTTGGACATTTTCATGACTTTTGTTGCTTTTCAAGACTTTCTTAGCTCTATATGTGACTTTGTTTGGAACTTTCCAGGACTGTTTCAAGGACTTTCCAGGACTTACTTGAATGCAAAATGTGAAATTCTTTTTGGACCACAAACTGTGTGATTTTTAGCTGCTGTTGTTGGAGCATTCTGGATCATGTGACCCCTGTTTCCCTGCTGCTTGAATAGGAAAGGCATCACATGAAGGAATGAGGGGCCTTAATCTGAGCCAATGCTGTGAGATCATGTGACTTTATCTGTTTTCTATTTGTTGAATAAAAAGTTGAACCTTCACTGTCAGACTGTGTACATGCTAACAGATGCTAACAGATGTCTCAGGCTGTGTGAATGTTGAGGAACGTTAGAGTGTGACAGGAAGTGTGTGAGTGGTGAAGAAAACAAAGTCACACTTGTTTCCTCACTTTCTTTCTCCTCTCTTCCTGTTTGTTTTCACTTTGTTCTGCAAAATGGTTTAGCTGTTACCATGCAACACGCAGAGCAACACATCACCCTTTGCTGTGTCCACTGTGTTGTGTGATAGTGTGTTGTTGACAAATGTTGCGCCTTCAAGCAGTTGAACGCTGTGTGTCTGAGAGTGTGTGTGTTAAAAGACTTCCTGCTCACACAGGATAAACCTCAATGTGTCTGACAGTAAATCTGAGATTTCACCTAAAACACTGAAGCGGAGATTTCAGGGGTTTCCACGGAAACACTCAGTGAGCCATAACAGCTTGTTGTCATAGTGACAACAGAAAATTGGTTTCTGTTTTGTCCTCAAAATGAGTCAAATGAACCAATTTTTGAAGACTCTGTTTGCATATGTCAAACATATGTCCATTGTGGGGACAGTCACATTCATTCAGCCCACGTCCTCAGAAGTACCAAATGACAATGTGTGTGTGTCAGGCTCTAGTGATTTGGGAGTGTGTTTGTGTGTCTGTGTGTAAGCTCTCTGTGTGTTTCAGGACTCTTCCTGACCCCCCCTGCTGATGCAGCTGAATCCAGACTATGTTTCCATGAGAACAAAGCTTCTTTTCTGCAGCAGCACAAACCAAACAAAGACGCCATGTTTCCAGAACTCTGTCGTCCATAAATGCTGCTGCTCGGTGACTCTGGGCGGTTTGACACTGGGAGCTGCTGAGTGCCATGCCTCTGCCCCGACGCCGCTCCTCCTTCCTGGGACAGCCGTCCTCTGACCGCCCAGCCGCCACCTCCTGCGGGAGGCTCGGCTCGGCTGTCACCGCTGCTCCTCGTGGAGTCTTTGTGGGCTCTGCTCCCCCAGTAGGCGGTACCTCCAGCCTGGGAACACGCATTTCCCGGCGGGCTTTGGGCATCAGTAGTGTGTTCCTGCAGGGGATGAGGAGCAGCACGGCCCCCGTCCTGCCCCGGGCTGGGGACCAGACTACGGGCCGCGGGACGGTGCTGGGACTGAACAGCTGCCTGATGGAATACAGAGACAAAGTGAGAGCCCTGGAACAGCTGAACCAGCAGCTGGAGGAGCAGATTCGGCTCTGCCTGGACCGCAAAGCCTCCAGTGCTGGAGCTTGGGGGACCCTCCGGAGGGAGTGGGAGGAAGTCTACAGACAGGTGAGGTCAGGGTGAGGGAATGTTACAGAGAGTGGAATGAATGAGAAAAATAGTCCAAGTCCAGGATCAGGACTTCACAGTGGCACTTGGGTCCAATCAGACCTAAATCAGAAACCATCAGAGAAGAGAAGCTGTCCCCTGTAGCTGAGGGTCTATTACAACAGTTATCAGACTAAAAACTACCAGATCCTGGTCCTGAGGAGGACTGATCAATAAACCTGGAATAGTTGAGTTATTCACACTCGTCTGCTTCATCTACAGCAACCCACAACAGTCTCTGTAACACCACTCAGAAACCACGTGTGTACAATTGAGAGTATGTATATGTACATGAGGGGACAGTGTGTGGTTGTGGCTGCTGCCTCCTGCTGGCGGCAAACACACTCAGTTCTGTGTTGTCTGCACAGGTCAGTGAAGCCATCCTGGACAACGCTCGTCTGATGCTGCAGACAGAGAACGTCCAGGCCAATGCTGAGGACTTCAAGGACAGGTCAGAGGTCACGTACACACCAGACTCAACATCCAGATGAAAGAGGGACGAAGGGAGGAGTAACAACTGCCTTCACTTTCAGGTATGAGAACGAGCAGCCATTCAGAAAGGCAGTGGAGGAGGAGATCAGCTCTCTGTACAAAGTCATCGACGACGCCACCTTGACGAAGGCAGAACTTGAGGAACAAATGGAAAACATGAGATCTGAACTCCGCAACCTGGAAAACAACCATGAGCAGGTTGCATTTGAAAAAACACACAATTTAACCTCCTCGAACAACAAAGAATGATGCCAGAGCAAGGGGGTGGAGTCTGTATGGAGCTGTGACTCCATCACTGTTCATTCATTCATTCATTCATCCTCTACCGCTTATCCATTTCATCACAGGCCATGTTTCTTTAAAATGTCCAAATCAATCGCTGGAGAACTGAATTAAATGAACAGCCCCTTTAAAGAGCAGAGGTCATGTTATCTGTCTGTCAATTCAGGACGTTCGAGTCCTCTACAGTCAGATGGCAGGCCGGGAGGTAGATGAGCCCGATGCTCCCATCGAGACCAGTCTGGACCAGATCCTGGACTTCATTAGAAGCCACTGGGAGAAGGTGACAGAGCAGAACCGAGCTGAGACTGACAGCTACCAGCTGGACTGTAAGGTGAGGACTGGTCTCCAGGTATCTCCTCAGGTGTGTGTTCAGGTTTGTGTCTTCAGGTGTGTCCTCCCTTCTGTCCTGCAGGAGGCCCAGTGTGTGAGCCGAATGAGTCCTGAAGAAGAGCAGGTGGAGGCTCTCAAGTCCGAGTGCAGTGAGGCCGGCTGTAAAATCCAGAGTCTTCAGGCTGAGACAGAGTCCATCAGAGCACTGGTGAGATGCCTCCGTCAATGATCTGATCGATCGCTGCCATCAGGAATTGATCAGGATTCCTGCTGTCTCCCTGTAGAAACGTGGTCTGGATAACTCCCTGAGCGACGCTCGCCACTGGCACGACGTGGAGCTGCAGAACCTGGGCTCTGTGGTGGCCAAGCTGGAGGCGGAGCTGTCTGACGTCCGTGGAGAGATAGAACAGCAGCGGCGTGATTACGACACGTTGCTAAGTAACAAGCAGCGTCTGGAGCAGGAGATCGGCATCTACCATGGCATCCTGGATGGAGAGGAGAGCCGCTTCCTGCCCAGTGAGAGGCTGTAAGTCACCACAACATAACAACAACATTAACAACCACACTGGCAGCAAAAATGCTAACAGCAATAACAACACTGTGTTGACAGACTGAACCATGACAGAAAAACATTGAAACCATAAAAGTCAAGAACACCTCACAGGAAGTTGCATCACTGTTACCAGGTCATCTGAGCCTGAACTCTCTCCTATCCAGCCAAAACATGCCATTACCCTTCACTGATCAACAACATGTTACCTGTCCCAGGTGTCCAGGTCTGCACTCAGACCCTGAGGGAGCGGTCCCTTCTGCTGCAAAGTTCCAGACCGACACTCCAGGACCCTGATCCAGACCTGAGGACGAAAGGCCAGCAGAGGATTTTGGATCTTTGTGTTTCTTCAGATGTGGATTCTGGATGAAATGGTCTCTGCTGTGCAGGAAATCAGTAGCGGGGCTGTAATCATGATGCTGTGATGTGTTTCTGGACTGGAGTCTGGATCCAGACCTGCAGCATCAGACATCAGTCAACTTTGATTTATGGTCACCTGTCTGGCAGGGGGAGTAGTTAGTATGACCAAGTCCGAACAGACTGAATCATGGGAAAAACAAAATCTTACAGCTGAAGGTTGTCGCCAGGTCTTTAATATGAAACACTTGACTCTCAGGTTTCCCATCATGCACCTGGAGTTATTTCACAGTTGAAACTCTTAATCGTGATATGAACGGAGCATCAGAGACGTTTCCATTGGTCCCCTTTACCTGTCAGAGGAAGTCACATGGTCAGCTCAAGGATTGAAGGACTTTAAGAGAGCAGGTGTGTAATACCTGTCTCCCTCTGATGACATCACAGCAGGTGTCCATGTGACTTCCTGATCAATAACCTGGTTTGGGTTGATGTGAAGGTTGATGATGATGATGATGATGAGACAATAAAGGAGATTTTATTTCTATCGCCTTAAACTCATTTTATGAGACACAAATGGGTCAATAATGAATAATTAATGACATTAATCAAATAATAAATGGATCCGAAAATTCTCTTTAATGATCCATAAATCTCTCAGGAAGGAAAACATATATTACTCAGAAAAAATAAAGCTACAGCTGATCGATGTTCTTGTACGGAAAATGCAGAGGGACAAACAAATTTCAGTGCTTTAATGTGAAATATTCACCATGATATTAAAAAACTAAAAATTCACTAAATGGTCAATGATCATCTTACCACTTGTTTATTTTTTTAATCATAAATTCATTTTCATTACACTTTATTTATGAAATTGTGATGGAGCAATTCATGCTCAACAGAGGAACTGCTGCCATGACAACTGATTCCATTTTCTCAGTAGGCAGCACTCCCAGCTATGGACAGCTAATGGTAATGGAACCAAAATTAGCTAACTTTTTGGCTAAGTAACTATTTTAGCTAACCACAAGCATACCTAAGCTAGCTGAGAACAGGACATGGAAATGTGGGTTGTAATTTTCAGAGAAAAGTCCTTGCCACAGGAAGTTCAGTGATGACATTTAGTTCTTTCATTCATTCATCTTCTCCTCTTTTTCATTTTTGGGTCACAGGGGATTCTGGAGCCAATCCCAGCTTACTGTGGGCGAGGGGCGGGGTCACCCTGTACAGGTCTCCAGTCCATTACAGAGACAGACAGAGACCAACAACCACTCAGACCTACGGACAATTTAGAGTCACCAATGAACCCAAACATGATGTCTTTGGAAGCCCCAGGCTGGGAACCCAACCCTCCACCTTGTTCTGGGGAACAAAGCTGTCCTGTCGTGCTGCACATGACATTTAGTGATTTAGTGAGTTATATTCAGGTAGTTGTTACTGATAATGAAAGGGTTAAAGATCATTAGTGAATTTGTTAATGTTTCAACATTGATGACATCACTGACTCATTGAGGAGGAGTCTTCAGCTGTTAGAGACACCATGATGATGATGATGAGCAGCTTCATCGTTGCATCTTAATATAGTCTCTGCTGCTCCAGGTTTGAGCTGATCAAACTATTCAATATGACATCACTTCACAAACCAATAAATAAATAATCATCAGCCCAGGGCTGAAACCTTCCACCTCCTCAAAATTTGAACCCCTGTCAAACACTTTGATTATAGATTAGCAATAATCGTCCAGTGCACGTGGTCTCAGAAGATGTATCAGAGTGGTCAACCTGAATCAAGCAGCAGCTTCATTTGTCAGGAAGTTGAGTGACTTCCTCTTGGTTTCAATCAAGGATCAACATATTTTTAATTAGTTTTTCCACATATGTGCTAACAGCACAATGACTAGCTCCTCAGTTTTACCCACAATCCCACAGGGCTGCTGTCAGTGTGCTGGTCTGAACCTAGTCACCATACAGGTGACGCTCAGTCATGCGGCCAGAGGGCACTGTCTCTCGCCTGCAGCCAAAGTAACTTGCCGAAGCTCAGCCTCTCAACCAACCAGTCTAGACTGGCTGAAGGGGGATGCAGCCCACTCCGACCCCCCCTTCATGGTAGGCCATGGGGGCCATGAAGGTCCAACGGTTGGTTTCAGGGTTGTACATCTCCACAGAGCTGAGATTGGACTGTCCATCGTATCCACCCACAGCGTACAGACAACCTGATGTAGACACCAGGGACACCCGGCTACGCCGTGTGCTCATGGCCACCAGAAGGCTCCACTGCCCCGAGGCCGAGCTGAACACCTCTGCCCCACTCAGGAACCCTGACCCGTCATAACCCCCTGCCACATACATGTGGCTTCCCAGAGACGCTGCCCCGTGCCGACAACGTTTGTTCAGCATCGCCATTGCTGGGTGCCACCGGTTGGTGTAATGGTTGTAGTACTCCACCTGTTGGGAGGGTTATAAACAGATACATAAAACTGCATTACCTCGGACTGTTGAATGGTCTGTACTGATCTCTGGACTTGTCTTAGTAAATCCTGGTCTGAGTCAGACTGATCAGATAGTCTCAGTCACTTCGCATTTACTTGACACTACAGGTCTACTGTGGATCTTGGGCCTAAATACAGGCCTATTGTGGCCCCTGGAGTTCCAGGTTCAGACTACCTATCTGTATTAAGTTTTCACTCTGAATGGTTGATGAAACTGACCGTGTTGAAGATCTGTAAACCGTCATGACCGCCCGAGACAAAGATACGTCCATCAAACACTGTCACACCTGCAGCGCTGCGACTGGCACTCATCTCCGCCACCACCGTCCACCTGGACCACAAATGAAGAGACATCATCATCATCACTAAATGTTTAATCTCTGGAGACAAGGATCCTTCAGGACAGTCATATTTCTGGGAGCCAATTCGCATTGTTCCCTGTGACAGCAGGAAGTGACATCACAGCGAAGAATGTGACTCTGATCTGTGTTTTATCATACCACAAAGGCCTCTTGTCCCTAAAAAATCCACCAATTAAAAATGTCTGTCTTGCCTTCGCCTCTGCTGCAAATGAAGACGGACAGAAGGGTTGAAACGGCTGATTTGGATCACTGAGGCTGGTCTCTGACTCACCTGTCGATCTCAGGAGAGTAGCACTCCACTGAGTTCAGAGACGACTTTCCATCATAGCCGCCACAAACATAGATATGCCCATCAACGACGGCTGTTCCCATGGCGCTGTGATTGACAGCAGATGTTAGATTTCGGGTAGTGTGTTGATTCGAGCTGATTTCTTTTCACTAGTATTGATCACCTGCGCTGGCTGTTCATGCTCGACACGCGTGTCCAGCTGTCCATCTCTGGGTTATAAACCTCCACTGTGCTCAGCCGCGATTGGCCGTCAAATCCACCAATGGCGTACAGCAGCCCGTTGACAACGGCCACGCCCACTCTGCTGCGAGCTGTCCTCATTGGCTGACAGCGCTCCCAGAAGTTATCTATTGGATTAAACACTTCAACCACATTTAAGGAGTCACCTGAAAGAGAAGAAAAACCACAACCTGGATCAGCATCGGATCCAGCACCGGGAGCCCGGGCCAACAGGTGAACACGGTACCTGAGCTGTTGAGTCCTCCCACAGCGTAGATAAGGCCAGTGATGGATGAGCAGCACCTTTGCCTGGTTTTAAAGATGGGGAGGTGTGGTCGCCGCTCCGGCATTAGGTGGAAATCTTTGGCTTCATCCACCAGGTCCCTGACAGGAAACAGGAAGCTCAGCTGAGACTGGTCGACATTTTTCACAGAGGAAGGTCAACAGGTATGGGAAACCACTTGGGTTATTGTTAGTCAAAAGGCTGGAGTCTGACCTGCATTTATGGCAGCAGCGTACAAGCTCATCCTGTTGTACCCGGTCTGACAGGAACTGAGGTCGACATAGAGGAAGTCTAATCTTTGACAGGAGCTCTGGCAACAGAGCTTCCCTATGGTCCCGGTCGTGATGGACCCAGGCCAGAACTGCCTCAAACACCTGCACAGGTCAAGAAAGTTGTTAGCATGAGGTTGTTATGTTGTGTTCCTTTTTACTTGGAACGTAGAAATAAAAACTCGGGAAAGTGAAATATATTTATCATTCAAGTCAGACTCCCAAGCTGGAAACTCAAGCGAGAGCCTGCAGTCTGCATTGGTTGATTTGATGTCACAAAATGTCACTCAAAATGGAGATGCACAAACTGAGCAGTCCACAATTCTTTTAATAGATTTGAACACTCAGGTCATGTTTGTGTTGTGAAATTTGCTGTCTGTTGGATTTGTGATTTATAAAATATTAGCAAACTGGGTAGCTCAATCAGCTATTTGAACCTGCAGTAAATATCAGGCTTGCTCTACATATGATGTTCCTCAATATCATAATTCTCCCTCCAAATGTTGCTGTGCTCACATAGCTCTGCACGTTTGACAAAGAAAAACCTAACCAGCATCACTGATGAGGACCTTCCCGTTTAAGTGATGCACACTTTACCCACCACTCCACTGCGCCAAGACAAGTTTCAGTGTTGTAACTACAAACAAGCATTTATTTAGGCAAATTTTAAACTCAAGGACAAAAAAAATATGAAAACAAAAAAAATAAATAAAATAAAAATCAGACGTCTACTCATTTCTTACTACCGAGTCTTGATATCAGTGGCCGCAAAAACATTTTTTCGGAGAATAGCTATTGTTGACTTCCCCACTCATAAAGAGTTTGAAACCCCTCCCCCATCACCTTAAAAGAAAATGTGCTCTAATTGGCTGGGGGAAAAATAAATAAATAAATATTTTGACTGGCTTTCTTTCCAACTAGGCATCTAGTTTCTATTTAGTTTTTTCTCACTTCGTTTCCATCAACTTTTGATGAATACATTTTCATGACAAATGAAAATCAGACATCTGCTTGTTTCTTTCATAGTGCTCCAGCATCCCCCGCGACCCGGAAACGGAAAAGCGGATGGATGGATGGAAAGAAGATAGATGGATGAAAATCAGCCGCTCACCTGTTCCTCTGCCTTAACATTGAGCTCATCACAGCCAACCAGTTCCAGCACTTCCTCCGTCCTCAGGCCCAGGAACTCTTCTGAAAGGGAGACCTCCACAAAGTGCTGGTGGAGGTAGCTGTTAGCTGAGTCGTACAGAGTTGTACACATCATGGTCTCCGCAAACTGACGCACGCCTAGGCAGTTCTTCGGATGTAACCTGAGCCCCCAGACCGGACCAGGACCAGGACCAGGACACGGTCAGGGTGGAGGTTCGGATCAAATGAGATGAGATGAGATCATGAGATTCAGATCGTTTCAGAGTCAGGTGCTTAAAACTGCTGAACCTGGACTTCAGGTACTTCACATCTCAACAGGAAGCACCTGATGAAGTTATGTGACTCCAAATCCAGATCTGGACTGTGAGGACCAGGTCCAGCAGTCCAGATCTGGACCAGGTTTGGTTCTGGTCTCAGGTGAACTCACTGACCTCTCCTGGAGGAAGGAGCAGCAGGCATCTTTGACATTCTGCAACTGCAGGAAGCTTGAGCCAATCAGGAGAGACTGGACGTTCTGCTGGTCAATCGCAACATGGCCACTGTACGCAAAGTTAATGAGAGCCTCCAGAGCGCTGTGGGTAGAAGGACTTGTTAAACTGAGTGGATATTGGTGGTAGGGGTGGGAATCTTTTACTATCCCACAATTCGATTCTGATTTTGGGACTACGATTCAATTTAAAATCGCTTTGATTCATAAGGATTTATGTTTCAATCTATAGGTGTGCACTCCAGAATGACAAATGGAGACATTAAAGTGTCTTTTTCACATTTGTTGAGTTTTAAACATTTATCCATGTTTAGATGGAATTGTTGCATAAAAGCAATATCACATATTGCTTAAGTAATAAAAATAAGTATCTCTTTATAAAAAAATTATAAAGTTAAACACAGTTTCCTCATTTTGCTAACCTTGCACACTGAAGTCCATGTCAAGCTCAGTCTTCCCAGGCATTCAGTAATAAGGGCCCTATAAAATCCGCCATCACGAAAAAACTGAATTCATCAGTTAAAAACGAAATAACATGGAACCACCTGACATTTTGCATTAAAAGATTTTTTGTTTTCTTTTCCCGGAATAAAAAAGAATGTATCTGTCAGGAAAATGCTCCGAGGGGTGGGTCACTAATAATGCACACCCCCCTTCCCATGAATGAATGAATAATTAATGAATGTGGTGACTTGAGCTTAGTGGGCGTGGTTCAATTCCCAGCACCTGAACATGTTAATTGGTGACGTGGTGTAGATGTATGTGGTGACCTGAGCAGCAGTGGGTAAGGCTGTCACCCCGCAATAAGAAGGATGCAGTTTGATTGCCGGTAGGGGCACTTGAACATGTCAAAGTTGATTAGTTAATTGGTGACAAGTTTCGGGCTGGACTACAGCAAGGAATGGTAACCCCCTAGACCAGACCAGACCACACTAAACCGGTGATGGCACCCTTCCAGAGTCTAGAGACTAGATGAGACACCAGACCGGCCCCATCAAGAGATTGCCTACCCCCCAAAGACTAGAGTGGACCCCGGTCTTTCTTTTCTTTTCTTTTCTTTTTTTTCCCTCCTGGAATAAAAAGGAACATATCTGTCTGGAAAATTCTCTGAAGGGACATTAAAGCATCGAGATTTTCAGTTATAACAGAAAAAATGTCTATATTTCATTACTTAAAACAGTCTCAGTGTTAAATTTATGTAAAATTCTAAAAACAGAATTCTCAAAAATTAAAAACTATAAATAAATAAATAAATAAATAAATAAAACAAATATGGAAAAAAATTAAACAGATTTTATAGGACTCTGGTTAAAAACAAAATGAGTCCAAATCTTTGCCTTAAAAACCCCCGAAAGCCAAAAATTGAGTTTTTCAAATTATTAACATGTCTATGTAGTGTTTGGGTTCTGCTAAAAGACATTTCAGCTGCGAAGTCTCGAGTGCACACCATAATTGAACATTTTAGATTTGAAAATGGAATTTCAAAACCAGATCTGAAAAAGTTGGATTCAGTTTTTTAGCTGCTCAGTTGTATTTCATACGTCACAAATCCTAGCAACCAATCCCGTGGATTTTCTTTCCCAGTTCATTTACATAATATATACAAAGACTGGAATGCGGGAGCAACATAAAACAGACAGCGATGGCAAACGCTTGCTCTGTATTTAGGTGTGGAGAGGCTAATCGTGATACCAGCCTTCATCTTTTACCAAGGGATCATACTGCAGGAGAAATGTTTGCAATTTATTTGGAATGATGTCCCCGAAAATGTTCCGGCTACAGGGCGGGTGTGCAGAAAGCATTTTAAGGACAGTTGCTTCTTGAACCTGGAGAAAAAACGGATGGGTTTCGCCACGAAGCTCATCTTGAAGCATGATACTTTTCAGCGTTCTTCCTGGTGTTGCCACAGCACCGCTGTTGCCTAGCAACCCAGATCAGGCAGTGGGCGGGTGCATGTTTGATATATTTGCATACTCATGAATATTCATAAAAACTGGATTTTTCAATTAGGGAGAAATAGTGGACATGTTTTAAGCCTCTTTGAGAGCTTTTTTTAAGCAATTTTGTGGGAAGGCAATTTCAATCAAAAAAAAAAAAATCATAGCAGAGCATTTTTTACACATTTAACATTTTTGGGTAAGGGGGTCTTTAAACAAGGACGGTGCCAGGTGAATCTCTCTTTCCTCCATTATTGTAGTTTCCGCCTTGTTTTGGTGCTTACCGCGCACGCGTATGTTCCAGAACTGGCTCTGTGGTGATGTCAGGATGTCCCGCATACAAAATGGAGGCAGACAGCCTGCGGATTTGTTTTTTTTTTTTGTTTTTTTTTTAAGTGAGTTTGAATCGTAGTAAATGAGAATCGCGATTCTCATATGAATCGATTTTTTCACACACCCTAATGTGTGGACTGGTCTCAGGCTGGTGTGTTCAACCTGCACTGGTCCGGTTACCTGGGGTCCATGCCCTGCATCAGGATTTCGTCTTGTTTACATTCCACCATGTCATTGGTGAACATGGCATGGAAATACGGGATGGAAGCTGCAAGGACGATTCTGTGAGCGCTGAACTTGTGATCGCCGACCTGCAAGGAGGACAACAAGATGTCAATATTGATCTCACCTGAACAGCTGTACCTGCAAGTTTCCCTCCATTAGGTCCTGACTCGGCAGGTCTGGGGATGAGACTTTAAGAGGATCAGCTCAGACACCAGGTCTCAGGGCTGATCCACAAGGGGGAGGGGTCTCCTCGTTTGCCTGTTTGACCTGTTACCATGACGACCTGTCAACACGAACACAGTTGTTCATACAGATGTTCAACATCGTCATAAACACCGAAGATGCTGATGCTTCATGCTACCGGAGCAGGACTGTATTAGTCTTGGTCTTTCGATCCGGACAAACAGTCCAGTCCGGGCTTCCTGCTGCCTGGCTTCAGTACTCCTCGACATCTGCTCTGTTGTCCAATTCTTCCATACAGCCTGTGACGTAACAAGCCGTAGTAACGTGGCTGTGAGGTCATAACCACAACAAAGTCCCCGCTGTTAGCATCATTAGCTCTGCCTCAGCTAGCTTCCCTCTGGTGGACTGCTAGCCTTTAGCCGGCATGTTGAGCTAACCTCAGCGGCGTCGAGTCTTACCTTGAGCGTGACATCACAGAGTTTCCCCTGACGTCGGATCTCCTCCATGACGACATAGCCTCGTGCTGGCAAATCCTGCACTGAGAAATGAACTAAATCCTCGAGCTCTTCGCAGAAAACGTCTCCCATCGTCAGCATGAACGGCGGAGCGGCACGATCTGGCCCAAACGAGCCACCGTACAGCTCGGAGTGTGACGTCACGCTGACGGAAATACTAAGAGGAACTACCCTTCACAATAAAAGTCTCATCATCAATAAATGTCAACATTTATTATCTGAATTTCCCAAATGACCTAGGGGGACAGAGTACACAACTTCACTACTTGAGTGAAAGTACAGATACGCCTTCTCAAATATTACTCCAATTGAAGTAAAAGTAGCTTCGTCAAAATATTACTTAAGTAAAAGTACAAAAGTATTTGCTTGAAAAAATTCTTAAGTATAAAAAAATAAGAGGACATACAGGAAAGTAGCTTTATTGTCATAATACATTACACTGGGATTTTGCTACAGATATCAAATTATAGCTCAAACTACCTTCAGTTAAAGAGGCCCTACAAGAGCCGGTCTCTGGTCTCTGGAGGCGTTTGTTCCAGTCCAGAGGTCTCCAGCTCCGGTCCTGCATGTTTTAGATGGTTCCTGCTCCAACACACCTGATTCAAATGATCAGCTCGTCATCAAGCACTGCTGAGGTCTGATCAGGAGTCACTCATTTGAATCAGGTGTGTTGGAGCAGGAAACATCCAGGACTGAATTTGGAGACCTCTGGTCCAGTCTCGTCTGTACAAAACATATTTTCTATGAGCACAATAAACAGTCTCAAACTCCGGGAGGTCCGGTCTCTGCTGGTTGTGCGGTCTCTGCTATTCACCTTGATTAACAGACTGTCCTGTGTGCTCCATGTCTAGTTCCTCCTCTGCCTCCTTTTACTTACTTTACTTCTTGTCATAGATGCAGGATGACGGAAAAATGGATGCGAGAGTTAGTGAGTTAGAGTCGCAGCTCCGAACTTTGGCTAGCCCAGCTAAGCTATTGTAGCTCGTTTCACTTTAGCTAGGCTCGTTGACGCTGGTAACCATGGTAACTAGTAGTCCGGGCTAATTTGGCACACAGGAGAGGTGGAGTAGGTGAACACATGGACCGGCTTTATTCAAACATCACACTGACTATAAAGCTTACAGCAGCTACAGCACCGTTCAGAGAGGGACAAACTCGCTTCTTTGCAAGCGCACTGACAACACAACATGGCTACGAGCTGACTACGTCACACATTACCCAGAAGGACACCTGCTGAAAGGGGAACGCTCTGGCCGGTCACACTGCGCCGCTGCCATGGGACAGGTGAACGAGAGACTCAGGACAGAAGACCCGGAATCGGTCCCCTAAAGTGGAGCTGTGTGGACATTAACCAGCTGTTCAAGATTCAAGATCTTTATTTGTCACATGTGGTGCACCCACAGTGAAATGTAAACGCCTACAGCAAACTTTTAAGGGAGGCCTGAGAATGGTGTGTGTTTGGAGGAACGGGAGGGGGGATGGCAGAGTGGTTATGTCGGGGGTTGTAAGTTCAGTGTCCTGATGGCCTGGGGTAAGAGGCTCTTCCTCAGTCTCTATCTTTTGTCCATGTGGGAGCGGAGTCTTTTCCCAGATGGCAGCCATTGAAAGAGTTTGTGGTTAGGTGGTGAGGGTCGTACAGGATCTTCCAGCTCTGGTGGTGCAGCGTGAGGTGTAGATCTCTTGCAGGTTTGGCAGTGCTGTCCTGGCTTTGTGTTCAGCACAGTGGATCACTCTATGCAGAGCTTTCCTGTCCTGTACAACTGCTGTACCAGGCAGTGATGCTCCCGGTGAGTTCAGACTTACTGTGGGGTAGAAGGTCCTCTGCAGTCTGAGGTGGTACATGCGCTGCCTCGCCTTCTTCACCAGGGTTGAGATTTGGGTGGTCCATGTTAGGCCCTCTGAGATGCAGACACCAAGGTATTTGTAGGCTTGCACTCTTCCCCCCTGTTCCGTAGATCCTGAGAGGGGTGTGATGGTTCCTCTGCTTCTCCCTGCTGAAGTCCACGATCATCTCCTTGGTTTTGAATACGTTCAGGTCCAGGTTGTTCTTCTAGCACCATGATGACAGTGCATCCACCACCAGTGTTGAGGGTGTGTGTGCTGGAGGTGTGTTTTCCTATCCTCACCACCTGTGGTCTGTCTGTCAGAAGGCTTTGAACCCAGGAGCAGAGTGAGGAGTTCAGCCCCAGCTGCCTGAGCTTCATGACCAGCCTGTGAGGAACTATGGTGTTAAATGCTGAGCTGTAGTCAATAAACAGCAGGCAGACATAGGTCTCCTTTCTGCTGCCTAGGTGGGTGAGGATGGAGTGGAGGATGTGATAGATGGCATCATCGAGTGCTCCTATTTGGGTGGTAGGCCAACTGGAGGGGGTCAAGAGAGGAGGGCAGTGAAGTGCAAATGGGGTCTTTGATCCGATCAAATCAAATCAAATCAGATTTATTTGTATAGCGCCAAATCATAACAGTTACATCAAGGCACTTTACATATAGAGCAGGTCGAGACCAAACTCTATATAAAATTATTTAAAGAGACCCAACAGATCCCTGATGAGCAAGCACTTGGTGACAGTGGCAAAGAAAAACTTCCTGATCAGCCTTTCAAGGCACTTTATCACCACAGAGGTGAGTGCTACTGGGCGGTAGTAATTGTGACAGGCTGGGCAGGGCTTTTTTGGGACAGGCATGATAATGGACCTTTTTAAGTTAGCTGAAGTAAGTTGAAGATGGAAGTGAACACAGGGGCCAGCTGCTCAGCACAGGACTTTAGTGCACATCTGGGATATGGGTGGATGCCATCAGGGCCAGCAGCCTTCCTGCTATTCACCTGTCTCAGAATTTTCTTCACATCGCGTTCTGAAATAGAAAGCATGCAGGTCTCTCCAGTGTTGATGCTGGGAACCGTGTTCTCATGTGCCACAAGTATCAACATCTATATTAATATAGTTCCCCATTGCTGAGCCCATTTTGTGTTTGTGAACCTTTCATCATCTAATATATACAAAAACAAGCTGTCAAGTAAAGCACATTGTAAAGGTGAGGCAGCATGTCTCTATGTTTTATTGTGTCTTATGTTTGTTGTGTGAGTGATGCATGAAAGTTAATTTCCCTCAGGATTAATAAATTAGATATCTAACATATATCATATTTGTAATATAAAAAAAATCTATTAAAAAATATCATATTTCTGTTTCTCAGTTCAGGACCTGAGCAGCATGGTGGCGCAGTGGTTAGCGCTGCCAACCCACAATAAATAGGTCACAGGTTCAATTCCGGTGTGGGCACCGGACTGTGTCTAAGTTAGTTGTTTATGTGTAATGGACTGGGCTACGGCAATGCCCTCAGCTCCTAGACTGGTAATGGCACCCCTCCAGAGGCTGGACCAGGAAAAAACAGAATGAATTACCCACTGCATGACTTATTTATGGAGGAAAAAGGGACAAAATTTAAGATACCAGTTCATTAAATGTAAATATATATATATAATTATTTCACTATTTAATTCATTATTTCATGGTCCTGTTGTATGGAAGACCAGAAGATACAGAATGAAACACATAAATACATCTTTAAATAATTATTTGAATGTGTCATTAATTAAAATTGGAAATAAATAAATATTTCATCAATTAATTGAAATACCAACTCTTTTAATGTAAAATATATATATAATTATTTCACAATTTAATTAATTATTTCATGGTCCTGTTGCACTGCTTCATGAGTTCATTTTATCTGTCAAACTCGGCCATCGAAGTCAGTGGGTGGTGCCAGGCCCGCTGTTAGGGGGGGACAAAAGCTTCTGCTGTCCCGGGCCTGGGGTAGAGGGGGACCCAGAACTGGGCCCTCATTAAATTATGGAACGATTTTTCAAAATTTCTCAAACTAAGCCTATTTGTGGAAAAGATTACGTAACTCTCTTCTAAAATAGATTTGTGAAAAAAATAAAGAAAATAAAACCTAGAAAGCCTTATTTCCATCTTTAAATTATTTTAGTTATTGAATGTTTCACCCCTGAAATGACACATTTGGAGCTCATCAGGTAACAGGAGGAGATTCAGAAGCTTTTTCTATGTTCTCTTTTATTATGAAATTGACTTTTGTATTAAAACTGCCAGCCAACCAAAAGGCAGCTTCCCATGAAGAACAGAAAAAAAACTTTGTAAAAAAAAAAAAAAAAAAAAAGTAGTTTTTTTTTTTTCACATATTTTAGTGCTTGACCTTGGAGAGCACCTGTACACATGCTCAAACCTCCCAGACTCTCCTGGACAGATTGTAGCTCTGTTTGCTTCTGGTCTGTGACAGTGGGTTGCGTTCAGGAACATTTGCCAAATGTCTGGACCACAGCTGGGCTCATGTCTCAGCTCCAATCTGTTTCCATACTGCTCATCAGCAAAGAGTGTCTTCAAATTATCCCAGGTCAGACTATGACCTGTCTGAGTCTAGCTGAGAACCCTTTCTCACAGATATGAAACTTATATTTTGATTATCAATATAGCAGATCATTTTCTTGATCATCTGATCATTAACTAATCCTTTAGTTTCACTCACTGTAGCTTTACAATGAGGTCAACAAACACATCATTATCCCCAGGACCCTAATAAGGACCAGACCTAAGGGCTCAGGTCATAACTGACCGACGCAGGTTCAAACGTCGTCCTGTCTCATTCAGAAAACAAAGTTCAGCTAAACAGGGGTTTATCTTTTTCAATGGTCTGCAGAGTAGAAAACAGCAAACAGATAAAAACAGGAACATTTAACCAAACAGAAAAATAGTTAATTATTAACTATTAATTGATTTTCTGTTGATTAAATTATGATTCAGCTCTAAAATGAACTGAAAATAGCAGCTGTCAGGAGGAAAGAAGATCAATCTAAACCAGTTGATTTGGAAAATGTGAAGCAGGAAAGAAAATGTCTCATCCACAGTGTGACAAACAGCCATGTGGTCCTTTAAACGTCCTTTAGATCCGACAGACAAAAATTAACAGGAACTGTTGATCAGACATTGGAAAAGGAAAAAAAAAAAAAAAGAAGCTCAGGTAAGAAAGAAGCCTCCACTCTCAGCTGAGTGTCTGTATGTTCTACGCCGACAGGTCACTGTTCTCAAATCGTTCCTGGTCGTAAACATCAGCAACCACCTTCCGTCCTCCGAACCAGCGGTGATTGAGCACCTGGATGGCTCGATTCATCTCTGCTGCTTCTGAAAACTCCACAAAGATCTTCACAATGACATCGGCATCATCCTCCTCACCCTGACGCTCCTGGTAGATGATGACACGCTTTACCTGGCCGAACTTTCCACACTCCTCAGTGACCTCTCCTTCCAGGTCATCATCGATGTCATCAGGACCGACCATGTTCCTCAGGACCATCACAGTCGACTGATTGGAGAGATCAGTGTTAGAACAACCATGTTGTTGAGGTTTGTTTGTGCCAGGGTCACTTCACTTTTCACTGACCGTTACCTTCTGTTATTTATTTTTTTTTTTACCTGGTTTTCAGTATGTCTAGTCATTAATGTTGAAACATTCTCAGTTCCAAGTCAAGACCAACAGTCCAGATACAGCTAACTATTTATCTCAAAAGGGGTAATTCAGTTTCTACAGCCAATCAACCACATACAAGTCCTGAGTCCGGTTCATCAGTCCCCAGTCAAGACCAATCCAGGTGAGCGGTGAGTGTCTCAGAGATGGAATTAAGATCCTACCTCCTGCTTCCGGAGAAGTTTCCTCATCACCATGTGTCTGGCACTGCTGCCGCTGATGCTCATGTGTTCCTGCTCACTGAGCGGCTCCATGGCTCCGTCCTGCTGCGCCTCGCACTGCAGTTCCTCCTCCTGCTTCACCTCAGAGCCAAAATTGGCTGCTGGTGTTGGAGGTGTGGCCAACACCGGGTTTACCAAACCCACATGAGGAAGACCAGGTCGAATGGGGGTCACCCCTGAAACAGACAGGTAGGAGAGGCAGGATGGTCAGATAGATGGGGCAGTCAGGCTGCAGGAGCCGCCCCAGCTCTTCAGATAGTCAAATAGATATTTATTAATCCTGAAGGAAATTCAAAGCATCCAGTAACTTAAGAAATCACCTATATATAACAATAGACAAACAACTCACAGATCACTGTCATAAAAAATTATAAATATATTAGAATATAGTAGATATATTAGATTATAATATAGTATATTACAAAATATGAATATAGGGGAAGGGTTGGAGGGCTAATGTAGCCTGTTAAGAGACAGTAGCATTTACCAAAGCCTGTAAAAAAGCACAGTGCAAACAGTTTGTAGCAGAAATATTATCCCAATGTGAAGAGGTGATGGGCAGATAGAGTTCATTATACTCTCAGTTATACTCTCAGGACTCTGTGACGGACTCCTGGACTTCACAAACAACCAGATTGTCCTCCATATTGTTGTTTATTAGTGGAGACACCGCTGATGAGGACACACAATCAACAATTGGGACAAGTACTTCCTGTCTGGAGTCTGAATGGTCTGGACCGCTGTTCTTCTTTGTTTATCATCTTGTTGTTGTTTATCATTTCTTTGGCAAGATGATATAAGATAAGTAATATCTAAATCAAAAAGTGTGAGGAAAAATATCTGTCCTGAACAGAGAACATCTGCACGATCACCAAACACATTAATCAATCAGCTGGGTCGTCTGTCCTCAGATGGATGGGGAATGGTGCTGTTTCTGATATCGGGGGGGGGGGGGGGGGTTACATGTGTTGTCAGTCTGTGATTGGACAACAGGACATCCTTGTTATCTTGAAGTGGGCGGAGCTACAGGTGATCCTACCTGTGATGACGCCTGGAGCCTGAGCAGCCATGACAGCCTGAGGGATTCCTCCCAGCTGCTGAGAAAGGAGCGCTGGTCCAGCCAGAGCCCCAAGAACTGATGCTCCCACTGCCTCCTGAACGCACCACACAACAGACAACAGTCAACGGAGGTACACTACACATATAACACTCTCTCTCTCTCCGCGTGGGGGGGCGGAGCCTCATACTGTACCTGAGCAGTGATTTTGGCAGTAGCGGCAGCGGCAGCCACGGCGGCAGCGGCAGGAAGTCCCCCAGGGGCTGTGGGTGTTAGGAGGGGCATGGGCGGAGTCACGGCCTTCCCCACCCGCAGGTACTGACCCCCCAGGTCAAACAAATTCATTGAGGCCACAGCATCTTGACCAGACTGAGCCTTATCATACTCTGAGACCAGGACCAAAAGTTACATACAAGACCATCAGAATAGAACAGGTCTCAGAACTATGTCCTCACCCCCACCCCCCCATTCTGTGGCGACTTGTCCGCCACTCACCGATGAAGCCGTAACTCTTGTGGCGGCCCGTTGTGGGCTCCCGGGCCAACATGCAGGACTTGATCTTCCCGAAGGCCTCAAAGACACTCTTGATGTCTTCATCTGAGAGGTCGGGATGGACTGACGCCACATAGATTCTGTTGAAGGCACGAGCCTCCTCTGCCAGCTGGTCGATGATCGGCTGGGCCTGACCAATGTTACTGGGCCTCCCAACCTGGAAGACCAGGGCCAGGGAAAATAGAGACCTCTAGACTGAGACCTGACGAAACAGAACTGATCACCTGGCACAGAACCAGTCTGGTCTTGTCTCAACCTTCTCCCCAGCAGAGGACTGGTTTGGACTGGTCTGTACCAGTTCTAGTCTGGTTTTGTCTGGACAGGTCTGGACTCACCTTGATGTTTCTGCCTCCCAGGACGACAGAGTTCATCTGTTCCAAAGCAAGCTGAGCCGCCTCAGGCATCTCATACTCCACGAAGGCGAAACCCTGCAGAGGAGGGACAAGGTCAGACTGAGACCGGAACCAGGACCAGGAACAGGACCAGGACCCTGCCCCCTGGTGCCGATGTGTGACCTTGTGTTTCATGGTGACAGAATCCCAGGACATGTCAATGCTTTTGATCGGTCCAAATGGAGCGAAGGCCTGTCTGATGGTGTCCTCCCCCAGCTCGTAGTAGATGGACCCCACGTAGACCCGACACATGATGGCCAGAGCCCGTTGGCGCTGTGCCGCCACCTGAGCAAAGGCGCACCATCAGCATGACCGCGTTAAAGGGCCAGTCTTTACTGCTTAAAGAACAATTATGGGCGGAGCTTCACTTACCGACTGCAGAGGTGAAAGAGCGTCTCCTAAACCCATCGTCAGAGGCGCCATCTGAGACAGAGACCATCAGACCAACGAGCATTATGGGTAAAGTCACAGCACCACCCATCTCTGGCTCCTCACAGACCAAAGAACTGAAACACCTACACGGAGGTACAACCTTACCACACTTGGTCATACCTGAGCTGGTGTTACCTAGGCAACAGTTACCCGAATAACAGGCGGTGTTACCTGGAGGCTGCTGAGCTGCTGCTGCTGAGCCAGAGTCTGCTTGACCAGAACGCTCTTGATGCTCTGCTCCATGGCATACTTCTTCGCCTACAGGAAAAGCCAACCACAATAAAAGTCCCTTACTTCTTTCACATTAAGCGCCCGTTATGCTTTCATCAGGAGCGTTACTCTGAAACATCAGACAGGAGCAGGCACCTTCTGAAGAGCCTCCTGCTGGTGGGGGGTGAGCGGCGGCAGGCCCAGCTTGGTGGCGCTCTGTCCGTTCTCCATGATGAGAGCCGGCACTCCCTGTGAAGACCACCGAGAGGTGAAAAAAACAAACACACCCCGAGACGCCGAGCGGGGGTCAGAGCAGGTACACCCTTCAGTACTACGAACACACTGTCAATCTTTCCATCGCTTGGCCTGTGTGACGTCATGTTGATCACCTGTGATGTCATGAGGCAAAAACTTTAGGTCAATTTCCGACTCCCGTGTATCGGTCGGTGATCATCAGTCTGATCACCTGTCCAGGTGTTCACAGTACAGATGGTTTCCGGTGATCAGTTAGCGTCGCATAAGACCTAACCCTCTCTGCCGTTAGCTTAGCTCCTCTGCCTACGCTGCGTTGACCAAACTGTTGTCACGGAAACACGTCAGACCGGATCAACCAATCGGGTCGGTTGTTTCCATCCCGACCGTTTGAGCCTTAACGTTAAAACCCGGTTAGGGTTCACCTCAGTCCGGTTCCTCCGGTTAGCATTAGCGCGTGTTAGCTTAGCCCGGTAAGCAGACTCACCGCAGAAACCGCCGCCGCCATATAGCCGAGCTGCCGCTCCTCCGCTCCGATCCGATCAGAAATCAATAAATCTGATGACTGAGTCCGTTTGAGCAGCGGAAGCGCCGCGGCTTTCTGACGTCACTTCCTCAGAGGTTGCTATCAAAGTAAAGCACCCGGGATGAAGGCCGGTGAAGGTTCAGGCACAGTAACGTCATAATAACGTCATTCGTTCATTCACACACTCGATTCGATTCAGAGTCAACAAAGAATCCACCGCGTGTTCTGAGGGAACAAATCTGAGAACATTCAGGGAGAAATCACAGGAGCGACCTTTGGGAGCCGAGCCAGGAAACACCAATCCACCGTGCCATGCTGACCCTATATGTACCATATATCTATCTTTAGAGGTTCATTTATTTCACCAAAGACTTAATTAGTTTGCGTTATAGTCTACAAATCCATTATTTATCAGCTACTTAAAATATTTGGAAAGACTTACATTAATCAGTTTAACTTTATTTTTTGTTTACTACAAAAGAAAAAAATACCTCTGTATATCTTGTTGATATATGATCTGATCTGATCTTATTGGGATAATATTCTATTCTTAAAACTAAATCGCTCTTTTTTATTAATAAAAATATAAATATTTGATTTGATTTAGTTTAGCCGAAATTGAGGAGAAAAACTCGCTCTTCAAGCATTTAATAAACAATTGATTTTTGGTTATTTAAGTGGGTGATGTGTTTGTCTTTATTCAAACACTTCAACACATTTACATGTCATTATAATTATTATAATTTCACATCATAAAGACATTTGGCTGTGGTTCCGACATGTTAACAACAACAACTGATCAATAACTAATTCATATATGATCAGCACATACTGCAGCTCTATACTGTTCTCACAGGATCAGAACTTGATGATCATGACAATGAAGAAGGTGGAGGGTTCTCTCCACAGGCCTCCAAAGAGCCTTTACAACATTTATACCTCACAGCTCACTGAGAACACGATGAATATTTCAATGAAGTTCTATGAAGAACTGTGGATTCCTGATACGTTCCCTTGTGTCTGACACCAGTCAGAGACTAACAAATGGGTGTTGTACAAATCGAGAACATGAAACAGACGTTCCACCTTTACAGAAACATTTTAAGGGGCCTACAGGTCTGAGCTGAATTTAGAGCCACTTTATGACAGTTAAATCAAAGTAGGTTTCTACTAATGGGATTGAGTGAGTCCTAACAGTTCTTTGATCTTTGTTTGTGTTTGGTGAATAGACCTCAAGAACCCTGCTTTGGACCAAAGGTTACCAATCTTATTCAATAATGTATCAGTTAGTTGAAAATGTTCTTTACAGAATTGGATCTGTTGTTTCAAACTTTAAAATTCAGGGTACAAATGCGTTGTAGGGAATAAATGTTTTACGGTTCTACATGAAAAGTGTTGCAGCTTCAGAACGAATCAGCAGTGATTTGTTCATGAGCTAGAAGTCCAGTAATGGAATAATTCTCTTTCAGCATAGGAAGACAGAGGACAGTTTTGTCAAATCTGGTTCCCGTCTAAGAGTAACACGTCTGCAGCTGAAAATTATTCTAGAAATGTTTGCTATAATGAACCCAGAACTCGGCTTCAGGAGATTTTTGAGAGCGAAATCAAGGTGAAGATTCTAGAACTCGGTGACCAAAGTGGCAGGTTTAGGAGGGTTTACAGAATCAAGAGTCCATTCCTAGAGCAGCCCCAAAGACTGGGTTCTCTAGTTTTCTGGATATTCATTATTTTGGAAGTCTTCATGACCTCACAGATTGACACAAGGGGACTGCAGGACTCTGCATAAGCCAGGTTCTCAGTGTGTGAGAGGGTGAAGTCAAAGCTAAGGTTAGTCATAGAACCAACAGAATATTGAGGGACCTTACAGGGTGAAGGATTCTGAGGTGTTCTTGACCTCATATATGGTTGTGATTCAGATGACATTTGCTTTGTGAGAATGATGTGTTGGTGTCAGTGGTATAACCCAAGTCCATTAGAGAGTTCTAAAAGGGCATTCCTCCAGAGATCTGCCGGGCCACCTGCTCGTCCTGGCTCTCCTCCCTGTCCTTCTTCTCCTGGTTCCAGTCTTTGAGACCCTCTGGCAGCGTTGTGTCCTCATCCTCACCTCCAGTTCCCTCCACAAACTCCTCATATGTTGACTTCTCTATAAATGGACGTTTCCCCAGCAGTTCCACCATGTCACTCTTATCAAGAACCTCCTTCTCTAGGAGCCGCAGCGCCACCTTGAGAACACCAGAGGAACATGGAAAACAGGGTCTATGTTCAGGTAGTTCAACAATTTATTTAATTTGGAACAGACCAGTGAGGGAGGGTACCTTTTCAACCTCGGCTTTCTTGTTGCTCAGCAGCTGCTGGGTTCTCTGGTACGCTTCACTGATGAGGGTCCTGACCTCAGTGTCAATAAGACGAGCTGTCGCTTCACTGTATGGTTTCTCGAGGACCATCTCACCTTGCCGGGGCAGATCAAAAGACACCTGCCCCACCTTTGCGTTCATCCCAAACTGAACGATCTGCAGCAGAACACAGAACCAGATAAGATTGATGGGATTCTCAACCAGGAACACAACATACCCAGATTGCCACTGCTTCCACTGATATAATCAAAATCCCAGATTGAAACTGATCCAAGAAGGACTACCGCTTCCTGCACAGGCTGTAGGCATTTTCCTCTGACTGTTACAAATCAGGTATTTCATTAATACGGTTAAAGTGATAAAAATCACTGAGGTCTGCTTTAGACTGTGGCGACCTTGAAACCTCAATAACAACATGAACTGTACAACCTGATTATATTTGTAAACCGAAAACTTAATTGGGGTTTGAACTCAAAATCTGCAAACGACCTTTGAACCCTCAGCTGTGATTAACTACTGTGTCAGTGATAAAAGCAAAAAACAAAAAAGGAGGGCTGTTTGTCAGAAGTTATTAATGTGGGACATCTGAGATGATGACATCATCAGGAAGTGAGGTCAGGTAGCACACCTGTGTAAACGCTGACCTGGGCATAGGCACTCTGCGTGACTTTCCTGAGGTCATCCTGGGCTCCGGTGGTGATGCGTCCGAAGAAGATCTCTTCGGAGACCCGCCCCCCCAAGGTCATGCACATCCGGTCAAGCAGCTGCTCCTTGGTGTACAGGTACTGCTCCTTAGGCAGGTACTGGGCGTAACCCAAGCCCTTCCCCCTGGGAATGATTGACACCTATATAGGACAGACAACAGAAGAATTAGTCATAGCCAGACTGACAGAGACCTGGATCATCCTGGATCTTCCTCTGAAAAGAAAGTGAGACCTTTAGCAGGGGGTCGGCATGCTCCAGGAACCATCCAGCGACTGCGTGACCGGCTTCATGGTAGGCCACTGTCTTCTTCTCCTCTGGCTGCAGGACCTGAGTCTTCTTCTCAAGACCTGAAACAACACCAGCAGGAACAGGTTTCAGATTTCATTCTCACAATAGACCTCAATCACACAGGACAACATACTGGCTTCTACTAGGTAGTCCAGGTAGATCACTCAGGTCTGGTCTGAGTTTCAGTCTGGTTTAGTCTGAGTCCCATTCTAATCTAGGTCTCAGTCTTTTCTGGTCTGGTCTCACCTCCAATGACCCTCTCGATGGCCTGTTCAAAGTGTTTCTGGTTGATGGCATCTGAGAGGTGGCGAGCAGCAATCAGTGCAGCCTCGTTACAAACGTTAGCGATGTCAGCACCTGACAGACAGAGACCAGGGACGGTGAACCCAGGAGCTCAGGGCAACAAGGAGACCTAAACTTGGGGAGCCATGTAATCACCTGAGAATCCAGGGGTGAGGGCAGCCATCTTCTTGGCTAGGGTGTCTTTGTCTATTGCTGCCTCAAGCTTAAGAGGACGCAGGTGGACTTTAAAGATGGAGGCTCGACCTTTGATATCAGGAGGACCTGAAAGACAGTGACGAGGTCAGCTGAGTACGCCAGACCTCGTCCTGGACCACATGTCACCAAACTATCAACATGAGATGCAACATCTGTCCCATGACTTCCTGTTCATATTCTCACCAATGTAGATCTGTCTGTCGAAGCGTCCTGGTCTCATCAGAGCCGGGTCTAGGATGTCTGGTCTGTTGGTTCCTGCCAGAACCACTACATTGGTTGCTGTGTTGAAGCCTACAAAACAGAGAGGATGAAGACCTCTGGCTTCCTGCTTGATTAGCAATAAATTGACCAATGAGCAATGAAGATATAAAGTTACCCCCACCACATCCCATATGTTTCCCATCATTCCCGTCACCCACCATCCATCTCCACCAGCAGCTGGTTCAGGGTGTTCTCCTGTTCACTCTGCCCTCCAAAGTTGCCTCGCCCACGTTTACGTCCCACAGCATCAATTTCATCAATGAAGAGGATGCAGGGAGCATTCTTTCTCGCCATGACAAAAAGGTCTCTCACCTGAACAAGAAGTGGGAAGCAGTTTTTAAGAGTCAGTTGTTAGCGCCAGGTGAGCTCAATTAACAACTGTGAACTGGTCCTCACTCTGGCCGGGCCAACGCCCACAAACATCTCTAAGAACTCAGAGCCGTTGACAGTGATGAACGGCACATTAGCTTCACCAGCCGTCGCTTTGGCCAGGAGGGTCTTTCCTGTTCCCGGAGGACCCGTCAAGATGGCTCCCTGCAAACACAACCACTTATCAGTTTGAAGTACTTCCTGGACAAACAGCAGTTTTCCCAGCAGACAAACAAAATATGGTCTCAGGAAAGATCTGCCTGACATCTGACCCCATGTCACTACAAAGATAAAGGCAGGAAATCATCGCCTGCATCCCCTCACCTTGGGGATCTTGGCACCAAGGTCTTGGTACTGTTTGGGGTTCTTCAAGAAATTGACAAACTCCATAATTTCCAGTTTGGCCTCCTCGCAGCCCGCCACATCTTTGAACTTCACATCAATCTCATCTTTCAGGATCTTTGCAGTTGTCTCGCTGACGCTGAACAGACCTCCCATCCCCCGGCCGGGACGCCCTGCCCCGGCTGGCCCCCGTCTCAGCATGAACAGCAGGAAGCCAATGATGAGCACTGTGGGGAGCATGCTCAGTAGGAACGTGCTGGACAGGGAATATATCAAGTTTAGAGCCATATGCAGGTCTAAAGCAGTACTGTATAACCATGTCACACAGACAAATGTGGGTCTTACCCATCGCTCTCAGTGGAATAAACCACCGGCAGCCTGTTTTCCCCTTCAATGCCCAGCTCGTACTGAGCCGTCTCCAGGTTCCTCTCGAACGTGTCCACGCTCCCAATGTTGAACCAGATGTACTGCTAAGAGACCAAGAAAACCTTCCTGTGATCATCGTAGGAATGCGCCCGTATTATTTACCAAGGAAGTTCACGTACACCATTGTTATCACTGTTTACATCCCCCCGTCAGCTGATGCAGCGGTAGCCTGTGAAGTCATCAGCTCCACCGCTGCCAAACTACTGACTGAACACCCAGATGCATTCATGTTATATATTTTATTCCCTTTGTGTAATGCTGCTGTTACACTGCAATTTCCCAGTCTGGGATAAATAAAGTATCTATCTATCTATCTATCTATCTATCTATCTATCTATCATGTGAGAACAGGACAAGACTCCTAAATCATCAAAACTGGTTTGAGCTTTTTGAAAACTGAGTTATTGACTCACCCCGTCCACTGGTGTCTTCCCAGAGGAAAAAACCACCTTGACGTAACGCTTGTTTACAACCTCTAAACGGTCCACCTGAGGGATCAACAGTATGTGAGGAGCTAACAACAGCACAGCTGAAATTGGACTGGCAGCTCAAATCAGGTTTGCTACAACAGCATTTGACAAACAACACAAGATATAACATTTTTATTAAGATAAGCACAGTAGGTTGTGGCCTCACCACTCCTTTGGACAGGTAGTTGTTGACAAAGTCTTTCCAGGTGACCTCTCGCCCTCCATCTCTGAAGAAAAAGTAATAAGCGATCGTGGTCCAGAACGCTGCTCCACTCAGGAAGTACATCCTGAATTCTTTATCGTCCCAGGGAATGTCACCCTAAACCAATCAGAATCTAGTGTCAGAGCTACAAAGAACACACACTTGTCTGACCAGGGGAGCAAAGGAGACAGTTGAGGGACCCGTAAAAGCAACATCAGCCACACAACAGACCTTCTGCAGACGGTTGTACCAATGTGAGTCCTCTTTACGACCTCCTTTTTTCCCACCTCCTCCTGAACTCCCTGAAGATCTCTGTGTGTTGGCAGGTTTGGCATCTGAGAATCAAACAAGGTGACAGGAAGCTACAATAGGCGACACAAAGCCACAGGAACTGACCTTAGATATCAGCAGATTTCTACCTTTAGTTGTAGAGTCAGCCTCAGAGTTTTTTGAAGGTTTCTGAGTTTCTGGAAAATATTTTTCAAAACCTAAAGAGATAAACAGATTTTTACTTTTCTGAACTCCAGAGACTCATTAATTTAATAACCTTAACAAACCAGAAACTCACTCTTGGCCCCAAAATTCTGAGATGAGCATACACACACACACACACACACACAGAACTCTATACCTTTAGGGGGTCTGGAGTTCAGTCGCCTGTAGGCTCCCAGCAGCTCACTCAGCAGACTCCACCCACTCCGTCCCTCTCTGGCCAAGGAGGAATACATCACCTGAACACAACACATCACCTGAACACAACACATCACCTGAACATCTGAACGCATCTCAACATGACTTGAACGCTGCACGATATAAAGAAAATATGCGTCTGTATAAATAGACGTATTAAAAGAGGAACTGTGTGCTCTGGTAGGAGAGACGAGACCAGCACTGTCAAAGATGTCCGGTCCTTATAAAAGCCAATGTCAGCGCTAAAGGGTCACACAGGGGACTCCATCTGAGCTGACAGTCAGTCGTGTCTGTGCGGTCGGCCGCTGCCCCTCAGCGGGTCAGCCGGGTCAGCCGGGTCCCTCTTCGGGCTGGATTTAGCTGCATTCCCTGTGAGCGCAGTTATCTGATCGGTACATTTTCCACCTACCAGCCGGGCCGGAGCGTTAGAGGGCAGCAGCCGGAACATGCTCCTGCAGCCGGCGGACAGCCGCAGGTAGCGGTGGGCCATCTCCTCCGGGTAAAACCGACACCTGTGGCAGAAAAAAGTGACGACGTCGGCCTTGAAACTCAACTCCAGTTCGGTGTTTGTGCTCTGTAATCACCATGAGCCGCCATCTTTCATTTCCTCACGGAGGATCGGGTGTTTGTGGAGGCGACAGCGACCCCTGCCGCCCCCTCCATCACCGCTTCTTCCTGTCCTTGTTACTGTTATTATTACTATTATTATTTAATTTTATAATTATCGTTACTATTACTATTATTACTGTTGTTGTTGTCGTTAATATCAGGTCCAGTCCAGGAGCCGGACTGCATAGCAGCTGGAAACACGGAGTTAATCACTGAGGTACACAACACGAACTGATTAATGATGACTAATGATGATTACACTTACCACAAACAGGCCACTGAACGGACATAAACCGTTCACCTGCATCAAAGGCCGCCAGGTGGCGCTGGGCCGCCTGCTCCAGTTGCATGTCGGGTAATTGAAGATGGCTCCGGACAGTGCAGAGGAATGAAGCGGCTGACCGCTGACTGATTCCCCGCTGATCCCGCACTCGTTGCGGCCTCCGGTGTTTCAGCAGAGCGGAGTCGCTGGTGTTTCTGAGCTATGAGGTAAACAGTCCGTCGCTGCCGGGCAGGCTGGCCCTGCTAATCCGGGGAAACCCGAGTGTAACCGGGCGGGTGGCAGCTTATCCGGCAGCGCTGCTGGGAGAAGGACAGACCGATGCTAACAGACGAAGCTAACAGCTGCCTTATCTCACACTTTGTTTAATGTTGTTTAGCATGTAGCATCAGCTAGCTTCATTCTGCCTCTGCGATTAGTGAACGGCTTTTAACTGGTTAGCTTTAGCATGTAAGATGGTTAGCTTGATGGTTAAAAAAAAACATAACAGGTATGTCACTAATGGTATGACGTCATCGCACGCAGTCTTTAGTTGTGATGTGTTTTTTATGGGTTTAGGTGAGAATGCTATTGGCTGGATATTGACTTGGGGAGTTATTAATTGATTGACGATGAAGTTGATCAGTTATTAATCATCAGTGAACGTTATGTTCTGAACGTCCAGGTGGCGTTCACGGCCTCCACACATTATCAGCTATTCTGTTCGCTGTGACAGAGTGTCAGGTGTCTGATCCGCCTGCTGGGCTTTGATTTTGGTCTCAACAGAGTCCTGAACCGAGTCTGGGTTTGACTGACTTGCTCTGATTTCTCTTCCACTAATCATCTTCCTCCTGCATTCTCTCTGCTGTCACCTGTCCATCTGGAACCAACAGGTGTGAGGCTAGGGCGGAGGGACAGAGCCTGTCCCCGTTGAGGACAGGTGTTGGTGAAGAAGAGCAGCTCAGAACCATATGGAGTATTTAAAGTTTGGTCCATTAGTGTCTTCTTCTTCTCTTCTGTAGGAGTGGTGTCCTGTTGCCTCCAGGCGTCCTGGCTGTCAGACTATGCTGTATATGTCCACTGGGTGGCGCCTGCTGAGCCGAGCTCACTGCCACTGTCCCTGCCGCCCCCGCCACACCGCTCCGTTTGACACCATGTATGCCACCCGCCTGTACAGCACCGCGGGAGGAGGGGGAGGCGGGGGAGGCGGGGTTAAACAGGCTCGAAGGTCGGGGCTGGCTGTGATAGAGGCACCCCACCCTCCACACCCACACCTGCCCCACCATCCACACGCGGCCCCAGCTCCGCCTCCCCCTGCCTACTCTCTGTACCAAGGCCGCCCCGAAGCCCACCGAGGGGCACACTTCCACCACCACTACCACCCCCATCCACAGCCAGCCCACCTAGCCCCACCTGCGCTGCCCCCACACTACCAGCACCACACCCACTTCCACACTTATGGAGCTGGGGCTCCAGGAGGAGGGGCCATGATGCCCAGCAGTAAAAAGAAGACATGGAACTTCATTCACGAGAAGATGAGCTACGACACGTTCTTCACCATGAAGCGTCTGATTGAGCGCTCGCGGCGGCCTGACGAGGTGCTGCGCTGGGTCACCCAGAACCCAGCCAAGATCTCCCACAACCACTACCCTGTCGCCCTGCAGAAGATTGGCCAGCTGCTGCAGGCCACGCAGCCACGGGGCGGGGGGGAAGAAGCTGAGGCTGCAGGAGGTGGAGCCAATGGTGGTGATGGGCGTCAGATCCTAGAACATCAGGATTTTCAGACACTCTGTGATGCCATCATCAGCGATTGCAGCAAGTTTGACAATTTCAGTATAGTCAACTGTTTATATGCCGTGGCGGCGCTTGGTGAGTCGTCGTGAAGTCAGACAGATCAGGAGCATTTAATTCTCAAGAGCCTGGCTCAGGTGAAGCTCTACAGGCATGTCTCAGTAACCCTGTGATTGTTGTCACACCTTCAGGTCTTCCCAGTGACTCTCAGGTGGTCCAGGTGTTGGAGGCAGAGTCTCAGTCCAGACTGAACCAGTTTAATCAGAAGGATGTTTCCATGGTGTTCAGCTCCAGCATGAAGCTTCACCCCGGCAGTCAACACCCCCTGACAGAGGCTTGTCTGGCTGGCCTGGAGAAGAACCTGGAGCGAGAACGCCACCCGCAGACGCTCTTCTTGCTGCTGTCCTACTACAGGCTCAAGTGGCGCACGCTGCAGCTGCAGGAACCATCTGCTCCTGCCGGGGGCGTTGTAACCACCAACAACACTCCTCCAAACCCTGAGCAGCTGCTCGCCAACAGGTATGAATACCTTGTTCACCTGACACCATCAGGAGCTCCCCCGAGTCTGACGTCCATGTGTTTGTCTGCAGGAAGATTTTGCGCCTGGTCAAACACACACTGGCGAGTGTCAGCGGCGTCCGGGACCAGGAGATGGTCCTGTTGGATGAGATGCTGGCAGCTTGTGCCCGAGAAGCAAGCAATAAGAGCCTGGAATTGATCTTTAGCTCTCACCTGTTCTACCAGAACAGACAGGAGCGTTTCATAAGCAGCCTTGCAGGTGAGGCCTACACTGTGATATTGTCAGCAATCTGTAAGTCATGTGACTTGATCACGTAACCTACTGATTCTTCTCTCTGTCAGAGGAGCTGCCCAAGAAGGTGGACAGTATCACGCCCTACACGATGGCTCTGATTGCCAAATACATTGCCCGCCACCGCCTGAGAGAGACCCGGCTGCTAGACACCATTGCAGACTTCCTGGTGAAGAAGGCGGAGTACCTGGACAGTAAGGTGAGGGCAGGTACCAGGGTCAGGTGGTCATGGGTGTCTGACAGTGGCACACTTCAGTGACATGTTCTGTGTCCACAGGTGATCCAGAAGCTGGTGTTCCCATTCAGCAGGATGAGCTACCGTCCGTCCAGCAGTGACTTCTTCTCTCGCCTGGAGGAGGTGGTGGAGCTGAAGGCACTCAGCTCGCCGCTTGCCACGGTTAATATCCTCATGTCCTTGTTCCAGCTTGGTCACTTCCCCGGCCTGGTGCTGCATCGAGTCTTCTCCTCCGCCTTCATCAGCAACGTCACCAGTCAGTGTCCAGTACCAGCAGTGACAACACATGGCTGCTGCCAGTGTAACCACCACTTCCCAGTAACCAGCTATGTTCTGTCCCGCTCACAGACAGCCCCTACGCCCTTATCGTCCGAAGGTACCTTTCGCTGCTAGATGCTGCTGTTGAGTTGGAGTATCGCGAGTACACCGGACCACGTCTGCAGGACGCCCACAAAGTCCTGATGTTTGACCATGCCCTGACAGCTGATGAAGTCAACCGCAAGTACAGGTAACACACTTCAACACAGAAACACGCCTGTACACAGAGAGACACACCCTAACGTGGAGAAAAAGTCCTGACTGGTTGTTCCAATGTGTCTGTCCTCAGTTATAAAGGTCTGGTAGCTGAGGCATTACGTCAGCTGGTTGGAGAACAGAACTACAAACAGGATGAAGTTCTGGCTCCAGGATACTATACAGGTACGACAGTCCTTCACCTGCTCTGTCCTGGTCTCCCCCCCCCCCCCCCCTCACCTGATGTCTTCTGGTCTTAGATTTCGTGTTGTGGTTGGACAGTTCTGGTCGGGTCTTACCCATCAGGAATGGTGCTGGTCTGGCTATGAGCCTTGCTCCTCCCCCCTGTGCTTCTGTGGCATCAAAACCAGCTGATGGTGCGGTCACCGTAGTGACGTCAGAGTTCCAGAGGTTCTCTCCATTTGCAGCACTGGAGGAGGGTGGCGAGCAGCCAGGTCAGCCAGGAGAGGCACTGAGTGGTACACTGGAGCCAAGGTCCTTTATGCCCCATCATATCCGAAGCACAACGGGCCCCACGGTGGCAACGTGCCCCCCCCGGCCAGGAGCCAATGGGGGCTCCCTGGACTATGGCCCGTACTACATCCCTGCAGCAGAGTACTACTCCAGTCTGGCTAAAGAGCATTCTTTAGAGAGCCAGGACAGCTCCACGCTCAGCAGCCCCCCTTCTGATGGCCTCGTCCCACCTGGGCCTCAAGGACCTCCAGGGGCCACGGCCCCAGAATCCCTATTCCAGTTTTCTATTGGGAAGATACTGGAGGATGAGGGGGGGCCAGGGCCCCCAGGGGCCCCAGGGGGCCAGGGAACAGACTGTGAGCTGCCAGGATTCTATGAAGACGTGACATACTCTGAGGGTTCTGGGGCCGACAGGGGCCCCTCTTCACCATCGCCACTTCACCCCCCCGATCGACCTGATGCAGAGAACCACCCAGCAGAACAGAGGCAGATCCGGAGGTCAGTCCATCTCTGAGTAAGCCTGAGACCTCACTTGTGGTGTCTCAGACCTCATCCTGGTCCTGTCTGGTCTCTGCAGGGTCATCATGTCAGTTAATGACAAGTGGCATTACTGCCACAACTCTGAGGTCCTGGTGGGGTCCCGTGCAATGAGGGACCGGCACCTAAGGCTGCTGGGATACATCATCCTTCAGGTGAGTCAGACCCCGATTGTTTAAAACCGGGACAACAAGAGTTCAGGTCTTAATTCAGCCCAAAACCTCACTGACTCCCTGTTCAGAATTCATTATACCATCATCGGTCTCCATGACAACCTCCAGGTGTGGCCAAGGAGTCTTTGTGCTAAGCTCGGCTAAAAACAATCTTGTGCTGCAGCTCCTCCAGTCATGTGACCTGTGTTTTTGTGCCCTCTCAGCTTCCATACCACGAGCTGGAAAAGCTGAACGGCATCGAGGAAGTGAAGCAGTACCTGCACAAGAAGCTGCTGGACATCCCACTATGACTGTGTGTGCGCGTGTGTGTGTGTGTGTGTGTGTGCGCGCGTGTGTGTGTGTGCGTGTGTGCGCGTGCGTGCGTGCGTGCGTGCGTGCCTGTCATCACAGCTCCAACTGATCATTTTTATTGTTGACTATTGTGGATCTGATCAGTAATGACCAGGCAGGCTCTTAAAGGACCAGTCCACCGCTTCAGACAACCGTCCCACTCCAAGTCAGGGTCTGATCTAGGTCCAGATACTCGGTCCAACTGCGGTTCAACACTTTTTGTCCAGGGTGAGTTCAGGGATGCTGGGAGTGGAAGACAAACAGGAAGTGGATCCTGCCTCACCTGTGCAGGTGTCTGAGCAAAGAACTGATCCTTTTATGTTGTGCAGGCTGTGATCTGATTGGTCGCTGTGTGAATGACCTTTTTTTGGGGGATGGGGGGGTGGGTTCTTTTTATAATGTTTGGTAATAGTGATAATGATCATGATGCATGTGAGGGCTGCTAAGGGGGCTGATGGGTACTGTAGTTTTGAGTGCATTACTGCAGAGGGGAGGGTTGTGTGTTGCCATGGAGATGTAGTATGTGTGCCAAAGGTCTGGAAGATCTGTTAGGATGATGTGTGGGTGATAATGTTGGGGTCAAAGGTCAGATTATTTATTTGTGTATCAGGTGATGTCAGAGGGAAAGAGGCTTGTTTATATTCTATAAATCTCAATTCAAATGTTATAAAACCTGAAACCAACTGATCTGGACTCTGAGTGGTTCTTATGTGGTCCTGATCCAGACTCAGGATGGGCATTTTCATGAATTCACACAGATGAGAAAAAGTGCATTTATTTGTCAATAACTTTTTCAGGCTGGCAGCTGATTGGAGGAAGAACATTGACTTCTCCCTCAATGGTTGGCAGTAACAACCACAGGCTTTGCTCCACCCACCACCTTGCCTTGGGGAACAACAAAAAGAAAACTCCACCCGTCTAAAACGTCCATCAGATAAAAACCAACAAGCACCGAATTAAAAAACAAACAGAAGTAACAAAATGCTCCATCAGGTTCCGCCCCCTTACAAGAGTGGCATGATGTCACTGTTTCTCATTGGTCTGCCAGGATGATTGGCACATGAGGAGGCGTGGCCTGCACAGCCTGTCCTCTCCAATGAGGAGTAATTTAGTCCGAGTCTGAGTCACTGGATTCCTCAGATGATGTCTGATCATCATCTTCATCATCTTCATCGTCATCATCATTCTGAGAAACAAGCAGATTGAAGTTCATGTTCCTCATTAGTGGTTGGGTTGCCTGTGGTTGCTATGGTGATTCTGGGTTATTGGCAGTGTCTACTGAAACCCCTTTACCTGAAAACTCTTAGGCTACCCCTGAGGTAAGGGCAGGCTGTATTGGCATTAAAGTTTTCCCTTAACACTAACTGGTTTTCCTTAATTTTCCTTTTGTGGATTCCCGAACCAATAACAGGAGCTTTTAGTTCCTGGTTTGCCTCTTCCAGGAACTAAAATGCGGCCTGTTTCTGTTGCTTCCAACCATGGCCTGAAGTCTGGAGTAGATTTTCCTGATCACGCTGATGATGTGTAGATCAATGGAACTCCATAAATCACCAGTCCAGTAAACGGCAGTAAGACGAAAACAAAAGCCACACAACAATTTATATATTCCGAGTTAATGTTGACTAAAGTCAGGACCATGGCATTGGTTCATCTGGTTTCTCCTGCTCTTACATCCTAAATTAAAAATTCTTGCTTATGGAAAATGAGCTGCAGATTTATGGCAGAGTATTCAGGCCATATAACAAAGTTTATGTAGACTTGACTGCCTGTTCGACACCGCCTTCTGCCAAAAGTACTTTGATATGACTTCTTTCTGTTAAAATTAAAATTATTTTCACAGTGGCCCATAACTGACTAAACACAGCAGGTGAAATGAAACGCTCTCTATGGCTGAAACGGTGAGACACCTGTGAGGCAAAAATGTGTTTTCATGTTATTTAATAAAAGGGGTTCTACTTGAAATGATAAACTTGATTGTTTGTTGATAATTTAGGGATGATTTCTGTTCTTTTTTTAATTAAGGTTTTTGTGACTTTTTTTTTTATTGATCCAATCATCTATTAACAAACTGTTCTCACCTCATCGTCATCATCACTGTCCGTGGTTCCTGATGTCTCATCATCTTCATCAGAATCGGAAGAGTCACTCTTCTCCTCCTCTTCATCGGTGTCGGACATGTCCTGCTGGGAGATGGAGGCACAGGCTGACAGCTCTGAGCTTTTATAGGCTCCATGACTGTGTTGTGCCTTTGTGTAGTTGTTGTGTAGTGTGTTACCTTGGCTCGGTACGCCATGGCCCGCTTGCTCACCCCGACTCCCGGGGGGGCAGCTCTCGAACCGCTGGCTTTCCCCTTGGCCGTCACACGGACTTTGGCTCCGGGGGACCGAACCTTCGTGCTGCTGCGACGCTTCTGAAGCAGGAACCAAGACAGATTAGAGTTGACATGCTAACATGCCAATGCTAACAGATCAAAACCTGGATCAGGACTCTGGTCTGAGCCCTGAAGGGTCAGACTCACCGTGGATGAAAACTCTTTATAAACAACTCGATCCTGAGGAGACAGAGACTGGAGGAGGAAGAGGAAGGTCAGTTGTCGTCATCATCATCAACATTATCATCGTGGACAGGTTAGGGCTCACCTTGACCCAGGCCTCGAGCTGAGCCTTGTACTCCACCTGCTGCTCCTCCACCTGTTTCTTGTACTTGTCTTTGTGGCTCTGGCTCAGTTTGTGCCACCTCTTCCCGATCTCCACCATCCGCTCCTTCAGGCTGAAGTGGTTCAGCTCCCCGTTGGTCAGCAGCTCCTGGGAGAACATCTGATAACCGCTCCTATTGGATGAAAATGTAGGGGGCAGGGCTTACTAAGCTATTACTGACCTTTGACATCAGCTCTTGTTTTATTGTGAAAGGAATTAATATCAGCCTTTACTTTCGCGAGCTCTGTGACATCACACTGACCCGTCAAAACAAGAGTTGAATAAAAGTTTTTCACATCAACATTAAACGTGTTAAAAGTGATGACATCACAGCTGACTCACACTGGCGGTTTCTTTGGTTCTCCATCAAACTTGGGTTTCCGCTGCCCCTGGAGGGGGGGCGGTGCCCTCATCTCCAACAGCTCCCTCTGTAGGACACAACAGTTATGGGGGGAACATGAGCACAAATCTTAAAATTAAACCAGTGAATCAAGACTATCCGCTAAATATAAACAAATGTCACACAAGACAAAATAGAAATACAGAAATAAATAACTAAATAAATAAAATGAGTTAATAAAAGCTGTGTGTGGAGCAGATACTGAACCTCATATCGCTTCTGGTCCTCTGCGGCCTTCTTGATCCAGGGAATCTTCTCTTTCTTCTCCATGGACTTCCACGCCGCCTCCATTGCTGCCTGCGCCTTCCTGCGGTCACTCTGTGGACGACAGGCAACCACAGGTGTTAACAAAGCCGACTAACACGTGGATCTGGTTCTGTTAAGGTCCAAGCTCAAACTGTCACAGCTTTCTCACAAACAGAGCTGGACCAGTGGATTGGGGCTCACTCTGTATTTGGCCAGGTAGTCTCCAATCACGCTGTGCTGCCACATCTCCTCGGCTGTTTTTGGAGTCTCCGGAAGCTTCGTCATCTTCTTTCCATCCCGTCTTTCTTTTGGTGATGCAGCAGGTGCCCACGGCTCTGGCTCCGTCTCCCGACACCGCTCCTGGGTTAAAGTGAGAGGCGTCAGCTCTCAGGTGTGTTACACTTGTGGTTGGTGGATTCAGGAAAGCGGGTGAGGAAGAAGAGCTTTCAGACCTTGACCGAAGGAGACTTGGCCCTGTGTGGGCTGGAAGCTGCACCCCCTCCCAACTTGGCCCCACCCAACTTCTCTTCACTTAAGACCCGATCTCGCTCCTCTTCTGGAAGACTCTGAAGGAAACAGGGCAACATTGATTGGTTCACAGTTCATATTTTGTTTAGATTTGTGTCCAGAGCTAATCAGCTAACTAACCTCCAGGAACCTCTGCAGGTCGATGTCATACTGCTTCTTTTTCTGCTCAAACACACATCAGACACAGTGAGCGCTTGTTTCAGTGACTGTGCAGTGAAGCTGCGGTGGCAGCATGCTGATACCGACCTGCTCACAGCGCTTCTGAAACATGTCCTTCTCTTTCTGTGTCATCATCTTCCACTGTTTACTGCAGAGTACCATTCGCTCGGTGCTGGGGACATCCTTCATGTTCACCATCAGCTCAGCGCAGTACAGAGAGTAACCGTTACTAAGAACAAACAGCTGTTAGCATCTGTTGGCCTCCTGGCTGCTAACTGTTTTAGCCTGTTAGCTTACTGTGTGTCAGTGGTTAGTATAAACCTAAACATGGGCGTTATCTCATGTCAGACTCACGGTGGTGGTTTGGTCGGCCGTCCATCGAATTTGTCTTTCAGCTGCCTCTCTGCTTTGGTAAGGACGGACCGGACGTGATCGTCCGAGTTCACATCTGGATGAGCTTCATGATACGCTCTCATGCTGTCCTACACACACAAACACACACATTCCAGAACCTGAACCTAGTCTCAGGATCCTGTCTAGAACAAAGCACACTTCCTGAAGATCTGATCTGCTTTTATACATACTTTTATAGATATATTTGGACCTGGTCCAAGTCAATTCACAGAGGCTGCAGGCATGAACTAGAAACACAAGTCCTGGTTGCGCTCAGTACAGTCTGGGTCTGTGATTGGTTTGGGTCAGTCCTGTCCACTCTAATCGGGTACCTCATAGTCCTTCTGGAGCTCCAGGGCCTTGCTGATCCACTTGAGTCTCCTCTTATCCGACAGTTGGGACCATTGTCTCCTCAGAGCTTCTTTCAGCTCCTTCTGACTCACCTGCAACAAGACCGACAAGCGTGTGTGTGTGTGTATGTGTGTGTTTGTTTTACAGTCATCATCGGGCCATTTGGAGCTCCAGCACTGGACTGGGGGATCAGGATTAGGGTCTAACCTCTGGGTGTAGCTTCATGTAGGTTTTCTTCTCATGGTTGTACCACAGCTGTTGGGGGGTTTTTGGTTTCTCTGGCAGGTCGGACTTCTTCCTCTCCTCGATCAGCTCTGGGTGGTCCTCCCTGTGGGTCAGTGGGTGTTAGCTACGCATGGCTTCTGATCAGTTCATTTTATTTTATCTACCAAACACTAAACAACAGCTGAAGTTAAGTGAGCCGGACCATCAGGCCCAGTTCAAGCTAACAGTTTTATTGGCTGACGCCTCATGAAATATTTAAGTGTTTGAAGGTTGCAGGTCACGGTCACCTCAGGTTGTAAACTCACTTGAATCGAGCCATGTTCTTCTCAAACTCCTCCTTCTCTCGCTGAAACTCTGTGATGTATTTTTGCTACAAGAAATGAAAGAAACATTTTAATCAAGAATCCGAACCAGACCTGAAGCTGGACTGTCATGATCACCTTACATCTGAGGCCAACTGAGAGTCAGGTGACCTCACCTTCTTCTTGTCGGGCAGCTCCTTGTACTTCTTGGACAGGATCTTAGTCAGGTCCAGGTTGCTCATCTCCGGGTGGATTTTAGCGTATTTGGCTCTTTTCTCCATGAAGAATCTGAAGTACGGAGTCAACGGTTTCTTGGGGAAGTCTGGGTGAGTCTGAGCAGGAGAGGGTCCACCGTTACTACGACAGACCCAGCCTCAGACCTGAACCGGTCTGGTTATGTGAAGTCTGACTCACTGGTCTCACCTTTAGTTTCTTTCCTTTGTACGGGTTCTTCACAAACTCTATGGCATCTACGATGAGCTCCGTCATGGTTCTGTACTTACGCACCTGGAACACAAACAGAGGACAGTTTCCATGGCGATGCAACATCCTGTCAGTGAACCTGAATCTGATGAGGAATGAGACGCAACAGGACCAACTCCTCTTCCAAACCTCAGTGGAGACTTTCTGCCACTTCTGCCGACACATGTCTCCGGTGAAGCTGCCGAAACAAACTTTCTCCCAGTCAAAGTGAGACTCTGTGGTTTTGTATTTCATGGCGTCTCCGTCTGGAAGCAAACTGCGAATCCTTTCCAGCAGAGTCAGACAGTCCTCCTTCGTCCAGTCATCTACAGATACACAATTTATTGGTCTGCCTTCCGCCCCTCAGAGGGAGGAACTCTATTATCAGGGATTGATGATGAAGATGATGTAATTTGATCACAGGTCAGGTGATTTGTTACCTGCTTCACTTTTGATCCCGGTGCTCTGAGCTGCGGAGACGCTGCCGCCGCCGTTCATCGTGCAGCACCTGACGGAGAAGACTCCGCCCACTTCCTGTTCGGAAGGCAGTTTTCAAATAAGAACGTGATCAACCTGTAAAATGTGCAAATTGTGTCGAGGCATGTGAGACCGAGTGAGATGGCCTGATTGGGCTGCTAACATGATCCGAGCTGAACTGGGCTGATGCTAACATTTCAGTAAATCAACCGAAGATTAATTATTAAGTAACATCAGCCGGTTGGCCGGTTGGTACTGGGGCTCCTCTCCGGTGGGACCTGGAGGGAGCAGCCGGTCCGACTCTCCGAGTTTGGACTCAAGAAACTTTGCAGCTTGGCCGTTAAGGAGTCGGAACCAGCGGCTCCTGCAGACACCTGTCCATGTTCATATCTCTGTCGGGGGTCAGAGCCGGGGGACTCCCGGATCCGGGTCGTGGTCGCCGTTAACTGCCGGCAGCGGGCCGTCAGGCTCCAGCTGCCCCGGTAATGGCGTCCGTCCTCCGGCAGGAGTCACCACGTAGCTTCCGCTGGCACGAGCAAAGCTACTCGACAGAAGCTAACGTTCACCTTTTGGGTTAAATGTGGAAATTCAGATATCAACTTAGAAACCAGAAATAAAGCAGAAAAAGGCTGAATAAAACCGAAATTGTGGGTTTTACGGCGGACCTGAAGCTCGGCCGGACACGTGCAGCTAATCAGCGAATTATTGAGCAAAAACCGCTAAAATCCGCCGACATCTTTGTTTTGTTGTGAATAATGTTCAGTTCGGTCGCATGTCGGCCGGTTCGGCCCGGTAAACCCGGCAGACTCGGACATTTGAGGATTTCGGTGAGAGCGGGCTGGATGACTGGCTGCTGCCCCAGAAGCCTCTGCTGCGAAGCCGCCATCAATGTTTTGGAGAGTCGGGGACAAACGGCCAGAAAAGACCAGAAATCGGTTTAAAATGGCAGCTGACTACTTACCTCCTGATTCACAGCGAACCGCTGTTCTTACTGCCCACCGCGGGGATCTGGGCGATTATTTGGGGACTTTCAAAGTCTGTTTTTTCCAGCCGTAAACCCCGGGGAGTCGGGTTGAAACGAATCCGACAAAAGGAGCGTCTAGTCCGGTATGAAACTCCGCCCAGCGCCGCAGGGGGAGGAACTCCGGGGGAAAACATGAGGACAAAGGCGGAGGATGAAACCAGAGAAGCGGCGGACACACAGTCAGCTGCCTTTTCGACAAGCGGGCGAATAAAATGATGTTTGGTTAAATTTGTCCGAGTTGTTCTTCCGATCCACAAACATTAAACCAGGACAGCCCTTTTCCGGAAATCTACCCTCCTGATTTGAACCTGGTCCGGGTCCAGATGTGAACCGAAGACGGGGGCCCAGGGACCCGGCGGCCGGCCGCTGGGTCCGGGGAAGGAAGCGGCTCTCCGGACGCCGAGAGGAAGAACCGAAGTGCGCAGAAAGTCATCGGGTCCGCGGCTGCTCCGATCTCCGTCGTGGCCTGCCGGCTGTTCATCGGCGGTTCCGAGACGAAGGACGAGGAGCATCCCTCCGGACGGCAGCCCGCATCCACATGGCATCCTGCCCGCTGACAGCGCACCGTGAGACGGTCTGATCTCTACGACTCACCGGTCCTCTCCGACAGAGAGCCCGAAGTCAGGACTGATTACTGATCAATCAAACTGATCGATATGATCCCCCGATGGAAGTCTGCACAGCTGTGTGTGTGTAAATAAACCATTTCCATCAAACTTACAGGGACTTTATTATTCTGTCCCTTTCAACTTTGTCCCAAAGTAGATTAAACACAATAACACAGAACATGTCGGGACCCCGGGGCCCTCAGTGTGTGTGTGTGTGTGTGTGTGTGTGTTTACCGCCACCTGCTGCCCCGGATGTTGAACACAGTAAAAGCAAACGTGTCCAACTGAAGGCCCGCGGACCAAACCCGGCCCGATCTGCAGCCCTGATCCTTCCTCCCTGCTGTTCAGGAGGAAATCTGTCAATTGATGCAACTTAAATACTCCAAAGTGCAGAATGAGCATCTTCCTGCTCTGAACCTCCATTTACAGGGATCATGTGGTCAAATATGATGAAGCTGCGTCTGTGGCACTTGGATCCAGAAAGGAAACTTGGCTCATGTTGTGTTGCCAGCCAAAGACAAACTGAGTCTCCATGTCTTCTTCAAAATTCCCGTTTTGCTGATAAACTGATAAACCTTTCTGACTTTGAAGTGCAGAAATGCTGTTTTGAACTGCTCGTGATTTTTTTACAGCTGACATGGGAAAAGCATCTAAACATCAGATGGAGCTGATTGACCTCCAGTCTAACAGGCCACACCTTTTCCAGCTTTATTCCTGAAACAATGCTTCCATCATTTGAACAACAAATAATCACACAGAAGTGTTCTCACTGATAAGATAGTACTTTATTTATTCCACATATGGGAAATTTGGTTGTCACAGCAACAAATACAGGTATAGAACAAATAGAAGAAGAAGAAAAATGCAAAAGATGTTCAAAAGCTATATGTTAAATATTGCAATACAGTGTATGTGGTTGAGGTAGTGAAGATAATAGTAAAAGTCCAGATCGCAGACTTTATTGCAGCGACAGAGAGTTGTTGTCCAGTCTGATAGCTGCTGAATGAATAACCTGTCGTAGCGCTGGAGGAGCTGCTTAGTTTACCCACAGTGTCATGAAGGGGGTGGGAGGGGTTGTCCAGGATGAATGCCAATTTGGCCAATATCCTCAGTATCTCACTCAGTCCAGGACAGATGCGACTACTGTGACCAGCTTGTTGAGCCTCTTCCTCTCCCTCATTGAACTCCCACTGCACAAAAGATAGCAAAGGCCACCACAGAGTGATAGAAGGTCCTGAGCAGAGGACTGGTCACTCCAAAGGACTCCAGTCCTCTCAGTAGGTGGAGGCAACTCTTGCCCTTTTTGTATAGTGCATCAGTGTGTAGTGACCAGTCCAGTTTATTGTTGAGGTGAACACTCAGGTATCTGTACTCTTCCACGATCTCTATGTCCAGACCCGGGATAGAGTTTCCTCAGCTCAGGACTCCATTTTCATTTTTTCACATTTTGAAGACATAAGTTATTATTTGACTTTCATATTTTTGTTCATATTTGAGATATTAAAAAAATTCTTGACAGTATTTTGATGAAAAACTAAATAATTAAAAAAATGAACTTATATTGAGAAAAAAATATCAAATTAATAAGAAAAAACTAACAATGTAAAACAATAAATGTTAATCCTGGGGGTGGGGCGTCATGAACGCATATCTCACCATCACATATCATTAAGTTTGTTTCTTCCCTGCAGCTGGTGAATAATCTCTGCAGCTGACACTGTTAGTTTTCATTACTGCCAATGCCACTTCAATTAGAACGTCTTTATTTTTAATTACAGCAGCTCGTTAATAATTTTTAATTATTTTGTGGTTTCAGTTATCTCTTCTAAACGTTTTTTTTGCCCCCCCTTTACCTGTCCTCAGATGGCTCCGCCCACTCTGATGTTTGGTTTCCCCTCCTCAGTGTCCAGGTGTGCCCTTATGTCTTTAACAACTCCATGGACAGGTGCGGTGTGGAGCTGCTCTCTTTGATTTGACGGTAGAAATAAAATTGATTATCTCCGTCAAAAACCTGCAGAACCAGGAAGGGGCGCATGACGTCACCGAGCGACAGCGCGGCAGGACCGCAGAAGAAGAAGCAGCAGGAAGTGTCTGTTAGCTGCAGGCTAACGTGCTGTGATGTGATGTCGAGTAACTGAACTGTGAGTTTTATTTTTCTGTTTCGTCACACTTCAATTCAAACGGACTCTTTCCGGTGGGAATCAGCCGGCTGGTAGCGGTTAGCACGTATGTTAGTCTACTTGCTGCGGCTTTAGTCACCGTTAGCAGTTAGCTCAGAGTTTAGCACGATACAGGGATCAATCATCATCAGCAGTTTTAGAGTGCTCAGTGTTTCACTGACGCTGAGGTCGGTACCCGGGCTGACACCGGACTAACCCGGGTTAGTGATCGGCTATCACACCTGCACAAGTCAATACAGAAAGTTTCAGAGCGGATAATAAAGTTCAGATGTGACGGTCCGAGACCTGATCAACGAGGTCATGTTTAGAAACAGAAAAATGAAGTTGAGACTTTTCATCCGGATGTCATTTAGATAATTAATGAATGAGGCCTTTTCGAAGCTGAAGGACACAATAACCGGAAATCACCGTTGAGTTAAATACCAATCAAAGATCAGGTCACTGATTATCTCAACTGGTTTTGAACCATATGACGCCACAGTGACGTTGACTTTATTCCTTTGGGTATTAAACGTTGTAATATGAACGGATTCCTGATAGCAGTCAAACGAACCACATCTGCTATAGTTTCCGAAGTAATGTAATGTCAGTAACACTATAAACGATAATAAACAGCAGCTTTAACAGAAGAAAACTGGAGTTCACTGATTGGTCAGTGAAGCCGAAAGTGACACAATGACCACATTTGCAGGGTCAGAGGCTAGATTGGTCCAGGCAGAGGTCATTTCAGGCCCAGAACACAGGGAACAACCTGTTGGTCTTGATGATCAGAAAGCGCAGACTTTTCATTCTTTCTCCACCTGCAGACAGTGAGTATTCAGGTGTTGATGCTAAGCCCCGCCCCCTTTGTGTAGGTGTGTGACCCGTGTTGACCTCAGCGAGCGTTGCCAGGGGCGATGGCTCTGATTGAAGGCGTGGGGGACGAGGTGACGCTGCTGTTCGGCTCTCTGTTGCTGCTCACTGTGCTGCTGCTTGCCTGGATCTCCACCCGCACCTCAGAGCCCCCAGAACATCTCTTTACCTCCACCACAGGCTCCACCCCCTCCTCCCACCAGGACATCCCACTCACCTCCACCTCCACCACCACATCATCCTCCTATTCATCCCCCTCCAGCTCTGTTAGTGACAGCTCGTTGACAGAAACCCCACCCCCCTCAACCCAGGAAGAGAAGGAGGAAGGGGCAGGAGAAAGTGGGGAGGATACGACAGAAGATGGGGTGAGGAATGGAGGAGGAGGAGGAGGAGGAGGAGGAGAGCCTTCATCGTCTCAGAGGAACATGGTGGTCAGACTGAAGTTTCTCAATGACACAGAAAGAACAGCTCAGGTCAAACCGCAGGATACAATTGGATACATCAAACGGTTTGTACTATTGTGACTGAAGAACCTCTGTTAGTGTTGACATCTGACATGATGAATGATGTGTTGACCTCTGACCTTTCAGGACCTACTTTGCGGGTCAGGAGCAGCAGGTCCGGTTGATCTACCAGGGTCAGCTGCTGCAGGATGACGCTCAGACTCTGGCCTCTCTGAACCTGGTCCATAACTGTGTCCTGCACTGTCACATCTCCCAGCATGCCGGGCGGGGGGCAGCAGGAGGGCCGAGACCTGCAGACCAGGTTCAGGTGGCTCTGAACGTGGGCAGCCTCATGGTGCCCCTGCTGGTCCTCATGCTGTCAGTACTGTGGTACTGTCAGATCCAGTACCGGCAGTTCTTCACGGCGCCGGCCACTGCCTCGCTGGTCGGAGTCACCATCTTCCTCAGCCTGGTGGCCTTTGGAGTCTACCGCCGCTAGCTGCTATTGGAATGGCTGCCACACAGGCAGCTATATGTTTGACCTCTTAGCTGAGAGCTGGCTGGGAGTGAAACCTGCGAGAGGAAGCTGCATTGATAGAATTAATGTATGTTTTTATGTCTGTTGCCATGGAGACAGTGTAAACAAAGACACAAGGACTCTTTTTTTTTTTTTTTCTTTTTTAAGATCACATTTCCGTAGATTTTCATCATTGTGCCTCTTACTTTCTGGTTTCTGTCAACTGCCAGGCTGTAACACCAGACCTGTCTGTCTGCTCACCTGTCTGTCTGAAGGTCTCTGTAAATTCAGCTTTTGAAGAAAATCTATTAAATACTTTATTTAAGTTGCTGCTTGTGTATCTCTGTGAAATGGACCAGCAGATTGAGGACTGTCCTTTGGTTCACAGACCTGTTGTTACTTCTGCCCTGGAGGTCAGAGGAACAGTAGTTCTCAGGGTTTTGAGCTAAAAAACTATGGAACTGATGTCACGTTTAACAGAAAAATGTCCTGCACCAGAAGCACGGCAGAACAGTGGTTAGCTCTTCCCGGCCTGGGGCCTCCAAAGACATCATGTTTGGGTTAATTGGTGACTCTAAATTGTTCGTAGGTCTGAGTGGTTGTTGGTCTCTGTCTGTATCTGTGATGGACCGGAGACCTGTCCAGGGTGAGCTGGGATTGGCTATAGGACCCCCCGTGCCCCGGAAATGGATCAGAGGAAGAAGATGAATGAATCAACGTCCGGCACCTTCAGACTGACCGATCGATTGTTTTTATTAGTTTCATCAGTGGAGAACAGAGTGTTCCAGAGTCCAGGACCAGAATATGAACACATCAGTTCCTACACACAGTCACAATCTGATCAACTGATTGTCAGCTGCTGATTAAGTCAATTCATTGATAAAGTACACTTAAAAACAATAGATGCTGAGCAACAGCTGGATAATAACGTACAACCAGAGCAAGAAAAAAATAAAATGCATGAACACAACAAAAAACTAAAAGGTTCTAAATGGCAAGGAATAAAAATAGGTTCTTAGGCAGATTTTAAAAACATCCAGTCCTGGCGAGGTCCTTACTGAAGGGGCCAGTCAGTAAGATATCAGTGAGGTTATACCTGTAACTGAGCTGACAGGTGTTCAGGCAGCTCCACACCTGCAGCTCCCAGCAGGATGATGGTTTCTGTCAAAGGGTAACTGGAAGAAGACGAAGACTCTTCATCACCATCATGCTCAGTCACCTTCTGCAGACTGATCACACATTAGAGACACAGGTGACACACCTGCCTCTTATAATGTCCAATAGGTGAGTTTACCTGTCCCTGACAGCATCTAACAGGTGAGATTACCTGTCTCTGACAGCATCTAACAGGTGCTCTGTGTACATGTTTTTCCAGCCGTGGATGATTGACAGCAGTGAGTCTCTGAAAGGTTGCAGGTCAACCTGCAGCCAGCCATGCAGCACAGTTATGTCATCCAGGTGTGTGACTTCAGTGCTCAGTCTTTGCAGAGACTCAATCTGAAACAGAGCACACACTAACAGATGGCTGAGAGGCAACAACAAGCCCCTGCAGACCCTGACCAACAGCAAGATGGAGCACAGGTAAGGTCAGGTGTGTTTCACCTCTCTCTGGAAGTCCTTCAGGGTGGGCGGAGTTTCATCCGCCTCAAGCTCCTCAGGTCCCAGCTGCCTGCTGTAGGTCAGGAATTCCTGCATCACTGCTTGTCTATCACTTTGCCACAGGTGAGAGTACCTGTCCAACTCAACCCTTAGAAGCTCCGCCTCCTTCTTCACATGTTGCACCTGCTGCATCACTTCCTTTTCTAACACAGAGAGCTCTGGTCTCTGCTGTAGTAACACCTGAAAGACAGAGAGGTAGTTAATTGGCTCCTCCTTTATGGCCTGTACAGGGCTCAGTGTGATGTGTCAAGAGTGATGTCAGGGTCACCTGGTAGTTGCTTTGACATCTGATAGTAATCCGCGGCGGCAGAGTGGCCACAGTGTAAACATCACTGATGATGGTCATCAGGAAGTCAGACAGGCTCTTCACTGGGGGTTCATACACACTTCCTGTTTCCTGCAGCTCCAAAGAGACTGCCAACAAGGCTCCACTGCAGGTCTGTGGTCACGCACACAAACACACAAATGTCTGTCTTAAACTGAATTGTGTTATTTTCATTGTGCTTCTCTCAGGTGTTCTGTCTGATGTGTCCTGGTGTGTGAACCTGTGGGTCCATGTTGTTGGACAGGAAGTGCAGTGATCTGAGCAACAGTTGAAACAGTCCATCCTGAACTTTGTCATCAATGTGGTCCAGATACTTCACCCAGGACTCAGAAGAGTCCAAAGCTCCATACAGATTCCTGTTCAGCTGAGGACAATTAGGAGTTACACCAACACCTGTCCTCTTGTCACATGTCCCTGTTGCCCACACAGTTTCTACCTGTATTAAGTGGAGTAGCTCTTGTCCCTCTTCTTCAATGCGCCTGTAGCTGTTCTGTGTTGCTCCTCTCTCCAGCAGCAGTGAGTCACCTGAGCGCTGCAGCAACTGAAGGTCCGCCCACTCCTGTACACACATTAACACCTGTTATGGCATTTCCACAGTGTGTCTGACCAGGTGAACAGTAGCAGTGAGGGAAACTCAGAGTTCAGATGATGCTGCAGAGGTCAAAGGTCAGCTGACTGACCTGAATGATGTGTGTAATGGTGTCCATGTTGGCTCTGGCCTCACTCACTGTGGAGTGAAACCTTAACACTTTGAGTGTCTGCTGCTCCACCAGCTGCTGTACAACTAAACAGAAGCACACAGATGTGAGTACACAGAGAGAAACAAAATTACTCACGTGGTGTGTCATGTGACATGTCACCTTCAGAGCCCCAGGTGCTCCTTTGCAGCTCTGACAAAGACTGGTTCAGGTCCTGCAGCTGGTCCTTGATTAGTGGAAGCTCAACCTGCACGACCTCACCCACCACCTAAAGAAGGAAACACATGACCTTCACCTTCCTGCTCTCTGCTCTGACATCACCTGGACTCAGCCTGTGTGTACCTGGTTGTAACAAGACACCATGTGACTCAGCATCAGGTAGGTTTGTATGATGTCATCTCTACAGCTGAAGATTTTGGCCATGCAGGGGCGGAGTTTAACATCTGTCTCCTTGCTCACATACCTGAGTTCCCGTAGCAACGCTTCCAGCTATTAATGCACACACAGTAAGATACACACATACACACAAAGTCTGAGTCCTAGACGTTCACTTGTTGTGTGCACACATGCACACCTTGTGGGAGCCGCTGACTGCCATCATGCCTTGCTGGTTGATTTGTATCAAAGGTAGTTCCAAGATGAGTCCACAGTCTGAGTCCAGCTGTAAGCTACAATCTGACCTCATCTTGTCTCTGAAGTCCTGCAGGATGTCAACAATCTGCTGGAACCTCTGCTGGACCACATGGGCTGAGTCCACACACCTGAATAGAGACCAGCAGGTCCAGAGTGGGAACCTGTGGGGACAGGGGTAAAGACAAGGCTGTGTGTTCAGGGATGCGGTCTTACCAGTCCTGAAGCATCATGTAGTTCCTCACAGACTCTTCAGCTCTGAGTCGAAGCTGCTGAGTCCAGCAGAGTTCAGCAGCAGCACCTGGACTGAACTTACTGTAGGTATCTGATCCCTCTTTCTTTCTGTGGAACAGCACCTCTGTCTGATCCAGCTCATTCAGGACCATATCCAGCAGCTGCACCAGAGCAGGACGCAGCTGATTGTGGAACAGGGGCCGGTCCAGGAAAAACCTGAACGTGCTGATTAGCTGAAACACAGACCAAATCAGTATCAGAGCTCCTCTCTCGGTTGTTGGACTGGAGTTCAGGTCCAGCCTTGTACCTTGGCCACAGAGGCGGAGGTCCTGCAGGTGTCCAGGACTCTGGTAAGGACTGACACGAGGCGTCTC
>NC_042527.1:21810306-21850306 GCF_900963305.1 Echeneis naucrates | reverse complement strand
AACCTCCAGGCTGAAGAACGTCCTCCAAACAGCTGAAAACCTCCAGAATCCACGTCCACGGACTCAGAACCATCTGTAGACCACAGACACACAAACGTACAGCAGCTGAGTTGTGTGTTTGTGTGTAGAATGCGAGGATCCAGAGGATTGGAGCAGCAGAGACCTGGACTCGGAGACTTGAACTCGGAGAGCCGGACTTGCTGATGTGGACTCGGACAGGTGGACCAGTAGAAGACCAGGTCTCTGTGGTCTCCAGGGTCTCTCTGGTGTCTCTGGAGTGTTTGTGTCGGCTGATTGTGGATGTTTCCACAGACGGAGGTTTTTGTTGAGCTCCGTGTGGCGCTTCAGTCACTGTGTGTCCAACCAACCCCCCACAGTGACAAACGCTGCAACAAAAACCTCAACGACTGCAGGAGGAAACAGGCAGCTCTGCAGACACACAACACTGCTGCTGCTTCACACGCACAATCACACACTTTCTCATAAAACCCTTTAACGTGATTTTTCTCATCATCACTGATGAAACTGTTAGTTCAGTTTGAATCCAGAAACTTTAGGAATGAACTTTTTTGTCTTTTTGTCTTTGTCTTTTTGGGTTCATTAAAAATTGTTTTGTTCTGAGAACAAAGAAAAAAGTTTGTCCCTCAGAAAAAAACACATTTTTTAGAGTATCTTTTTCCTGTTACACAACACGACAGATCTGGACCAGTTTGGTGACGCAGCTGATTTTACTTCCTGCTCAAATAAAATCTGACAACTGACGTTTATCACATTTGGTTTTAATGGAAAATATCTTTAAACACAAGAGGACAGTTTCTAAACTCTGTTATGCTGATAACAACCAGCCAATCAATCAATATATCAATGAGCCTGATTGGGTCCTGATCTGTGGCCATGGAGGGGGCGGAGCCTCAGAGCTCGCCATCAGAAGAGCACGGCTCTGATAGTGAGAACGGTGTTGAAGGCCAGAGTCTTGGTGAAGACCAGACGGATCCCGTTCATCAGCAGCAGGTAGAAGTTCAGCCTGGCTCCCTCTGAGGGGGGCAATCAGTCAATCAATCAATCAATCAATCAATCAATCAATCAATCAATCAGTCAATCAATCTGTCAATCAATCAATCAATCAGTCAATCAATCAATCAATCAATCAGTCAATCAATCAATCAATCAATCAGTCAATCAATCAGTCAATCAATCAATCAATCAATCAATCAGTCAATCAATCAATCAATCAATCAGTCAATCAGTCAATCAATCAATCAATCAATCAATCAATCAGTCAGTCAGTCAGTCAGTCAGTCAGTCAGTCAAACAGGTGAGGCGTTCAGGTGACTCACCTGGAAAGTTGTCACAGCGATCGACTGCAAACACACAAAACAAAAGGTTACACAACAACCAAAAGCAACAACGACTGTCTAGACAAAGTGTGTGTCCGTCCTACTGTCTTCGTTGTCGGCTGACGCTCCGTGAAGTTCACATGAGTAGATGGTTTCGTTGATGAGTCCAGCAAAGAAGAAGGATTTCTCCTCCCGGGACAGGACGGCCCTGCTGGTGTTCAGACTGACCGACCCGTTCTCCACGTTCAGGACCATCTCACCCTGCTGAGGACGGAAACCAGCAGCCAGACAGACTTCTGGATTCTGGTGGTCCGGCCTCTTCCTCACCGTGTCCTCAGGACTCAGAGGACTCAGGACGAACAGAGCCAGCTCCATGGAGGACGGATCTGAAAGAACAGAGACAGGAAATGGTTCAGCCTTTCACAGTAAAATACTGTGAACTTTAAGCCTTCTGTCACAGGACTCCATCTTTACTGTGTTTTCTTTGATGAAACTTTATTTCACCACATTTATCTGAACGCAGAAGACAGAATAACATTTCAGCTGGAATCAGAAAAATGTTAGAGTTAGAAAAGATGTTTTTAAAGTTCATTTAAAAAGTTTAACGCGTGAAAAAAAAGATTTGAGCTAAATCAAACAATTTGAATGTATTTTAAATAATTATTAAAATTTTTACATGAAAACTTTGGACAAATTATTTTAGTGAAGAACAAAGTCTCAATATCTTCAGAACTGATTCTTGGAAACTGAATACACAACGACAACAATAATCTGAAATATATCATATCATCTTACAGAAGAGCAAACACATGCTCTGAGATCGATAATAATATTCAGACTTATTTGACTGAAGATCTGAGCTTGTTAAGAAACTGTGATATAATAAAATTAAACTAAAACAACACAAGATATCACAAACCAAACTATTTAAACTACAAAATAAAAGAATGAAGGACAATTATGGGTGAAGAGTCTATTCAATCTGCTGAAATGTGTTCACTTTAATGATTATTGTTGAATTGGAATCAGAATAACTCATCAGGTTTTTGAAATTTAAATAAAGTTGCAGCCGTTAGATGAAAGCTTTCAGACACGTTCATTTCAATTCAAATTAAAAATAACACTTTAAAATGAAGGTTACAAACTGGATTTTATACATTTGTCTTTGACCTTTAAAAAAAACACTGTTCGGTGGTTGGAAGAACTTTCATTTCAGAATAAATAAACTTTTACTCTCAGAGTTTAAGTTTTTGTCGAATTCTTTAAGTCCATTTAATTTATGCTAATTCTTTAATTTACTCATCTAGAAAAGAACAAATGCTGAACTTTGAGATTCATTTGAAACCTTTTATCCAGTTAATGTGTATCTAATGTGACGTTACACAGACGATGCACTATTATATATTTAAGACGTCTTTTCATTTTGTATATTTGATCAATTTCAGATTTTTCCAATTGTTTCTTTTTCTTCTGTGAAGGTAGAAAACACACACACATGAATTATTTGGAGTAACAATCAAAGTACCAGATTCATGAAATGTTCTGTTTATGGTATTTCAGCCGTCTTAAAGGAACTGAAATACTAAGCTGTTATATTTCTAGTGGAACTTTATCATTAATATTTTCATCATGACAAATATCAAATATAAATTAGTTCATAAAACAACTGATCATTTTCATACAAACTGAATGAAAACCACTTCAGCTTTACTTTACATTCCTTATACAACATTAGAAAGGTATTATTGACCTGAAATCATTTTTATGGCAAACAAATTAAGAAAGCTTCGCATTCAGAATTTCAAATTTCCAGGTTCCAAAGTTCCAGGCTAAACTCACAACTTGTCTTGTTTTGAGTTTTTTCTCACTGATTCTTAATTCAGTTCCATTTTTATACAGTAATTTTGCCCTCATTGTTGTTATGATGCATTTTAGCACAGAACCAAAAAACTTCTACATGCTGAATTACCAGAAACTTCATTTGATTCTTTTTAAAGTTTTTCCAAGACGCCCAGTTTAGAACTTAGATTATAAAATCCAAACAGAAAATCAGAGAGACATCAGCTGTTTACCAGAAACTCCTAATTTCATCCCAACCCAGCTGATCTGTCCTCAGTTCTGGTGAGTCCAGTAGACCGAAGCGTTCTTACCTTTCACATTGACGGTGACCCTGATGGGCTTCCCGAAGATGAAACACAGTGAAGCAGCCTCATACAAAAACCTCCAGGCTGAAGAACGTCCTCCAAACAGCTGAAAACCTCCAGAATCCACGTCCACGGACTCAGAACCATCTGTAGACCACAGACACACAAACGTACAGCAGCTGAGTTGTGTGTTTGTGTGTAGAATGCGAGGATCCAGAGGATTGGAGCAGCAGAGACCTGGACTCGGAGACTTGAACTCGGAGAGCCGGACTTGCTGATGTGGACTCGGACAGGTGGACCAGTAGAAGACCAGGTCTCTGTGGTCTCCAGGGTCTCTCTGGTGTCTCTGGAGTGTTTGTGTCGGCTGATTGTGGATGTTTCCACAGACGGAGGTTTTTGTTGAGCTCCGTGTGGCGCTTCAGTCACTGTGTGTCCAACCAACCCCCCACAGCGACAAACGCTGCAACAAAAACCTCAACGACTGCAGGAGGAAACAGGCAGCTCTGCAGACACACAACACTGCTGCTGCTTCACACGCACAATCACACACTTAAATTCAAGTTACTGTGTTAAAGAATAACACAATGCCCTAACCCTAACGCACAATGAAATCATTTAAAGAGTCATCAAACACACAATCACATGATCACAGCATAAACAAAAAACCATTTTAAAATAAGAAAATAAAACAAGTTATGAAGCCGTTGATGAACCTGGAGGAGTTTCATCCAGAAGTCACTCTCTTGCACTTATTATTCATTCTTTAACTTATTGTTCTTGTTGTCCATGTTCTTTGTTGAATGTTTGTTATATCTATTTATTTTTGTTCATGTTTACATTTAAATACAGCAAGCAAAGAAAAACCGGAGCCTAATTGCTTGTGTGTTCACATACTTGGCCAATAAAGCTGATTCTGATTCTGATTCTGAAATGAACCTGCTGTGACACACTACAGGGCTTAATTTGAAAGTCCAGTGACTCAACTGACCAATTATGTGGTTTCATTAGTCAACTCCCTCCATCATTCAGTCGGTCAGCCCTCCCGAACCGATACTGGGAGTTGGTTCAACAGAAGAGGAGCCTGATAGCTCGAAGATCTCGAAGTGTCCTCCTGGGACCATCAGGAACTCTGAGCTCGCTCATTCAGGAGAAGGATTTTAGATTCTGTTCTGAACTTTACTGGGAGCCGATGAAGAGAAGCTCACAGGAGAAATATGATCTGTTTTTCTGGTTCCTGTTAATATTTCTGCAGCAGAGAACTGTTGGGACGTCCTGATGGTGATGAATTACAGGAGTCACTCTGGAGGGAACCAATACAGGAACTAGTTTTTCTGCTTCCTCTTCAGACAGGATGTTGTGAAAGAAGGCTGTCCTACAGACCTGTTCTGTCTGAAGGAACCAAAGACATGTCCTGATCAGAATGATTCTAAGAGTCCTAACAAAGGAACTAATGCCATCCAGAGGGGTTAGATGATCAGATGATGCTTCTCCAAGGTGCTCAAGGCCAGGTCAGAGGTCATCCAAGTCTTTATGTCTGTAAGATTTAGCTTCAGTCGGCTTTATTGACGAGTAGAACTGAGTATCATCTGCATAACAGTGACAGCTGATGTTGTGCTTCCAGATAATACTAAGTGAAGTCCGCTAGGAAGTCTAACGGGGTCTAACAGCAGGTCTACAGCAGGTCTACAGCAGGTCTACTGTAGGTCTAACAGCAGGTCTACAGCAGGTCTACTGCAGGTCTACTGTAGGTCTAACAGCAGGTCTATAGCAGGTCTACTGCAGGTCTACTGTAGGTCTAACAGCAGGTCTACAGCAGGTCTACTGCAGGTCTACTGTAGGTCTAACAGCAGGTCTACAGCTGGTCTATAAGCAGGTCTACTGCAGGACTACAGCAGGTCTACAGCAGGTCTACTGTAGGTCTAACAGCAGGTCTACAGCAGGTCTACTGTACGTCTACAGCAGGTCTACTGTACGTCTACAGCTGGTCTACTGTAGGTCTAACAGCAGGTCTACAGCAGGTCTACTGCAGGTCTACTGTAGGTCTAACAGCAGGTCTACAGCAGGTCTATAAGCAGGTCTACTGCAGGACTACAGCAGGTCTACAGCAGGTCTATAAGCAGGTCTACTGCAGGTCTACAGCAGGTCTATAAGCAGGTCTAACAGGGTCTAACAGCTGGTCTATAAGCAGGTCTACAGCAGGTCTAACAGGGTCTAACAGCAGGTCTACTGCAGGTCCAACAGGGTCTAACAGCAGGTCTACAGCAGGTCTAACAGCAGGTCTACAGCAGGTCTACAGCAGGTCTATAAGCAGGTCTAACAGGGTCTAACAGATGGTCTATAAGCAGGTCTACTGCAGGTCCAACAGGGTCTAAGAGCAGGTCTACAGCAGGTCTATAAGCAGGTCTAACAGGGTCTAACAGCTGGTCTATAAGCAGGTCTACTGCAGGTCCAACAGGGTCTAACAGCAGGTCTACAGCAGGTCTATAAGCAGGTCTACTGCAGGTCTATAAGCAGGTCTACTGCAGGTCTACTGTAGGTCTATAAGCAGGTCTACAGCAGGTGTAACAGGGTCTAACAGCAGGTCTACTGCAGGTCTACAGCAGTTCTATAAGCAGGTCTACTGCAGGTGTAACAGGGTCTAACAGCAGGTCTACAGCAGGTCTACTGCAGGACTACAGCAGGTCTACAGCAGGTCTACTGTAGGTCTAACAGCAGGTCTACAGCAGGTCTACTGTACGTCTACAGCAGGTCTACTGTACGTCTACAGCTGGTCTACTGTAGGTCTAACAGCAGGTCTACAGCAGGTCTACTGCAGGTCTACTGTAGGTCTAACAGCAGGTCTACAGCAGGTCTATAAGCAGGTCTACTGCAGGACTACAGCAGGTCTACAGCAGGTCTATAAGCAGGTCTACTGCAGGTCTACAGCAGGTCTATAAGCAGGTCTAACAGCTGGTCTATAAGCAGGTCTACAGCAGGTCTAACAGGGTCTAACAGCAGGTCTACTGCAGGTCCAACAGGGTCTAACAGCAGGTCTACAGCAGGTCTAACAGCAGGTCTACAGCAGGTCTACAGCAGGTCTATAAGCAGGTCTAACAGGGTCTAACAGATGGTCTATAAGCAGGTCTACTGCAGGTCCAACAGGGTCTAAGAGCAGGTCTACAGCAGGTCTATAAGCAGGTCTAACAGGGTCTAACAGCTGGTCTATAAGCAGGTCTACTGCAGGTCCAACAGGGTCTAACAGCAGGTCTACAGCAGATCTATAAGCAGGTCTACTGCAGGTCTATAAGCAGGTCTACTGCAGGTCTACTGTAGGTCTATAAGCAGGTCTACAGCAGGTGTAACAGGGTCTAACAGCAGGTCTACTGCAGGTCTACAGCAGTTCTATAAGCAGGTCTACTGCAGGTGTAACAGGGTCTAACAGCAGGTCTACAGCAGGTCTATAAGCAGGTCTACTACAGGACTACAGCAGGTCTACTGCAGGTCTATAAGCAGGTCTGCTGCAGGTCTACAGCAGGTCTATAAGCAGGTCTACAGCAGGTCTAACAGGGTCTAACAGCTGGTCTATAAGCAGGTCTACTGCAGGTCCAACAGGGTCTAACAGCAGGTCTACAGCAGGTCTATAAGCAGGTCTACTGCAGGTCTACTGTAGGTCTATAAGCAGGTCTACAGCAGGTCTAACAGGGTCTAACAGCAGGTCTACAGCAGGTCTAACAGGGTCTAACAGCTGGTCTATAAGCAGGTCTACTGCAGGTCCAACAGGGTCTAACAGCAGGTCTACAGCAGGTCTACAGCAGGTCTAACAGCAGGTCTACAGCAGGTCTACAGCAGGTCTATAAGCAGGTCTAACAGGGTCTAACAGTTGGTCTATAAGCAGGTCTACTGCAGGTCCAACAGGGTCTAACAGCAGGTCTACAGCAGGTCTACAGCAGGTCTAACAGCAGGTCTACAGCAGGTCTACAGCAGGTCTATAAGCAGGTCTAACAGGGTCTAACAGTTGGTCTATAAGCAGGTCTACTGCAGGTCCAACAGGGTCTAACAGCAGGTCTACAGCAGGTCTATAAGCAGGTCTACTGCAGGTCCAACAGGGTCTAACAGCAGGTCTACAGCAGGTCTATAAGCAGGTCTACAGCAGGTCTAACAGGGTCTAACAGCAGGTCTACTGTAGGTCTAACAGGGTCTAACAGCAGGTCTACTGCAGGTCTACAGCAGGTCTATAAGCAGGTCTAACAGGGTCTAACAGCAGGTCTACTGCAGGTCTACTGCAGGTCTACTGCAGGTCTACAGCAGGTCTATAAGCAGGTCTAACAGGGTCTAACAGATGGTCTATAAGCAGGTCTACTGCAGGTCCAACAGGGTCTAACAGCAGGTCTCAGACCTGTAAAGAGCCTCAGAGGTTTTTGTCGAGGCGTCGCACTGACTGCTCTCACTGTGGTCGTATATATCGACACAGTGAAAAACAGTCGTACAAAAACTGTTGAACTGTTTCTCTATGGGAGACTCTGAGCAGCAGCTGAATGTGGCTTGAGGTCGTTTCCCATCAACCCCTGTGGATTCTTTGAAGAAGGGGGTGGGGTCTTATCTGATGGGACTCAACATCAGTCCAAAAACAGTGACGCGCTGATGCGGGTCATGTGACCTGAAGGAGCAGAATCTGGTTTGAAATACAGACTGCGGTGATGAGCTCAGAGCAGAAGAACCACAGCTCAGTTTTTAGAAGAACTTCCTCACTGATCTTTGAGCGTCAACAAGAAGAAGAAAATCATTATTTCAATATTAAACTGAAATTTAATGTTTCATATTTAATGGACTTTTATATTAAAAGGTCAGAATCTTACAAAGGTTAGAAATATATACACAAATTTGTTCTAATCAATATGAGCATCTACATGAGAAAGCAGAGAGCAGTTAAACTGCACTGATATCAATTTTCATAATTTCAAAATAAAAGACAGGAAAGGTTCAAACACAGGCCTTTAAAATAAAATGTGGCGCTTTAACCAGAAATGGACTAAAGTGAACAAATCAGTGACACCGTTAAGGGAGAACATAGTTTACGTTTATTTAACGGCTGATTCCACCAGTTCTGAAAGTCTACAGAGACAGAAACACGACGAGTCGAAACTCAGACCTGAACCATCATTTCCATCAGAAACTCTCAGATAACCAAGAAGTCGCCATCCTGAAAACCTCCAACGTCTTGCTGAGCGGAATGTCGTGGCCAGATCCCGGTCCATTCAGTTCTTACTTCCAAAGAAAAAAGAAAACCAAAGGCAACCAGAACCAGTCCAGCTCAGAGCCGTGAGGTGAGTTCCTGCCTCTTCTGGCTAAACTCATCTTCACATTCAATAATATTTTCTCTTTATTATTTTTCAAATACGTTTTGTAAATGCGACATGAAAAGCACAATCACACAGAAAATAGACACGTCTCTATGAAGTCGGCTTCAGTAAAACAGCCTTGTGGGAAAATAAAAACAGGCTTTTATTTTTTTTAAACCCCAAACGACCTGGCAGGAAGTTTCTTACAGTGCTGCAGTCTAAACCATCTGGTCCTGAGGCCTGATGGTGGGGGGGTCAGCTGCTTTCTGACTGGCTCCATCAGGACCAACAGAACGTAAACACTCCACAAGGTTGGAACCAGCAGAAATAAAAGCCAGAGTCAGGAACTCACAGGCGAGGAGCTGAGGAACCTCGTCAAGGACTCATTTAGGCCTGGACCTCAGATAAAACAAGAGACTCTGGAGACCTGAAGTCGCTGGACAAACGCCCAGTCTGTCTCCTGTCAGACAAAACACAGGGCTGAGGGTCAACTGATCAATCTGACAGAGATGTCAGCTGATCGACAGCAGATCAAAGGTTTGACAGGAGAGACGGCCATTGGATTCACGTCTCACATTCCACACCGAAGGTGGTCCAGGTGAAAATTAACGAGCAGCCATGATGATAATTATCTGAGTTCATTTTCTCCATATTTTGTCTATTTAACATTTTAAACACAACAAACCAAGAAAACAACCTGAAGACTGACGATAACAATCAGACACGTTTCTCATCTGCATTATTTTACCCACATGATGTAAAATATCACTGCACCGAGTGTGTGTGTGTGTGTGAGTGAGCTGTCTGTGTCGGGGGTCTTATATTTAGTTCTTCTGGCTCTGGAGTTCCTGGGCTTCAGTTAGAGGAGAGTAAAAGCAGAACTGGAGGGGGGTCATAAAAATATCTGCTGTACAGGGCGGGGCTCAGTCCATCAGTGGTTACTGGAGGTGGGAAACATTCAGGCTGAGGCAGATACCTGCACACACCCACCTGTGTGTGCTTTTCTTTTCTTTTTTTTTTTTTTTTTTTTGAGAGGGGGGTGAGGGGGTCAGGCACACAGGAGCCCACAGCTGCTCTGAACTGGTAAAAAGGCAGAACATGAACCAAAGAAACAGGAAGTGCAGGTTATTTAAGCAAGCAGGGTTACACCTTCAGAGGCCAGAGGAAGAGAACCCAAAAGTATTCAAGCAGGAAGCTAACAGACATACCCCCCATACCCCCCCCAGGCCGAGGAGCTAAAACGGCTATGAACAAATCACAAAACACAGGTTTGAGTTAATAACTGCATCTCTGAAGCTAACGATAATACTACTCCTAAAACTGACTGACGAAGGGGGGGTGTTCTCTGCCCCACCCGACGTGACAATGACTGGCATCGCCATGCTGTCCCGTCCTCGCAGCTCTTCCCTCAAAACAAAACCGGACATGACATTAGAGAGCGTCAGTCCAGGCCTCGCCAAGTCCTGATTCTCCAAGTCCAACCATGGCAATATATATTTATTCATATATTTAAATAGCTGTCGCTCAAATTGTCCCCCTTCCTTCATCAACCAATCAGCTCCAGAGAGCCTTCCTCCTCCTCTTCCTCAGTAATGAAATTAATGGAGAGATCAGAAGGTCCAGTCTATTTTGTCCCCACTGCTTCACCTGACCTCCCCCGAAGGAGACCACCACATCGCCATTGTTCGCTCACAACAGCGCCCCCCCCCCGCCTTGGTCTGCAGCAGCAGAGACGCAAAAAACAGGCGCTCCGATGGGACCAGCAGACATCCAGGAGGTCGCTTCTTTTATTTTTTGTTTTTTTGTTTCAAAGACAGAAGAAGTTCTTCCAGATCAGGTGACATGTGGCATCTGTCCAAAACTGGGGGGGATGTCAGTGGTGGTGAAGGGGTAGGGGGTGTGGTTTGTGTTCCTCAATGTTCAGATTTCCACGAGTTGAAGGAAACCCGGCGGTGGCATGGCGCGTGGCACCGTGGTTGAAGAGATCCCGCACCCTCCACTCCAGGAGGGGCATCACCGCTCCTCGACAGCCGAGGGGGGTGGGGTGGTTTTTCAGCCTCGTCGGGGGGTTGTCACCTCCCCAGCCTCCACCGTTTCTCGCCGGTTTAATTTTCCATTTTAGTTAGGAGCTCGTCTTCATCAAACTTCTGGTTTTTTTTTTCCCTTCCGTTTCTCCTGGTGGTGGTCGTTTTGACTTCCGGACAAAGCGCCGCCTCGGCTGCCGTTCAGTGAGGCGGATTCATGGCACCGTGACCTCGCTGCTGCTTCTGCTTCTGCTGCAGGAGGAGCTGCTCCAGCGCCGATGGGCCTGGCTGCATCATGGAGCTGGACCAGATGGACTGTGGAGGAGAGCTCAGAGTGAGACAGAGCTACAGTCGATCAGAGAGTTCTAAACCTGCAGACATTTTAGCACCTTGAGGCTGTCGAGAAGCACAGTGGACGACGATTCCTCCATCGGAGACTCCTGATTGGTCCAGGAACTTCCGGTCGGCCCAGTCTGGTGCCAGCTGCTGTCCGAAGTTGAAGAGGAGGCTGCAGCCGGCAGGTAGTCCAGACCGAACCCACCCACCGGCCCTGAAACAAGACAACAACACGTGACTGCTTCAGATCTACATGCCAAGTCCAGATCTGGACCCTCTGGGCCCCCTTACACCCTCTTACACCCTCACCAGTCTTGTCGGCTTTCCAGCGGTCCACCACCCTTCGGTCTCGGCTGTCCGGAGTGCCGATGGGCCCAAAGTTGGAGAAAGGCATGGCTCCGTGGTTGTGTGTTGGCGGGGAGGAGGGCAGGCTGCTGGGGTTGGATGAGTGAGGGGATTGGCTGGCTGGGGTAGAGTGGTCTGCCAATCACAATGCAGCTAACCTCAGAAACATATTCAAAACATCAGGTGATCGGGTTTATCGGGTGTCCTTACAGGCCTGACGTACCTGAGCTGGCGGGGAGGGAGGGAGACCAAGGCGTCCCTTCAAAGAGCGAGTAGAGGGACGGCTCCTGGTGCACCATGGGAGCGTCGGGCTTGGAGCTGGGCGGCAGGTTCTTACCATAGGCCTGACTGAAGATGCTGTTCTGGTTGTACTCCTGATCACACGACAAGAACAACAGACACTTTACTGCTGCAATCAATCAACAGCTATGTTTACGTGGACACAAATAATCGGGTTAAAAGCCTGACCTTCGTAAAAATGCTTCTGTAAACATGTCAATCAGAAATTTCTGACCCGATCACACTTGCTTGGATCAAAATTTCCTTCCTATTTATGTTTGGGTTAGGCCAATTGTTGACCCAATTGGCATGCATGTCAACACTTATTCTGAAGCGTGGGCAGAAATTATTTCACCTTTGCATGTCTGTTACATCAGCCATACATCAACGTTACACATGTTGGGACTTAAACAGAAGTGGTCTGTATCAACCTGATGAGAATGATACAGATCCATAACAAAGTCACAAAGTTACATCAGAGGCAGCTTCTTCTACTACTGCAGGGTTAGGGTTAGGGTTATTTATCCCATTAAAACATGAGATGCATGTAAACACGTCATGATTAGATACATTTTTTTAAAGTCCATGAAAACAGTAAAGGTCTAATCCAAGTTGTAATCAGATTGTACATCTGTACATGTAAAGATAGCAAATGATCAGAGACTGAAGCAGCTCTAACCCGCTACATCTGTTCATTTTATTTATATTAACGTGACTTAAACTGATCAGGAGCTGAGCTGGTTCAATCCTCCCCCCTGGTGGATAAACACAGGTCCTGCAGATTTACTTTGGGCATTTTAAGTTGAGAATGGAGTGTCTGACCTGCATGGGGAAGCCAGGCATGGGCAGGAGGGAAGATGACTGGCTGACGACCTCAGAGCCGCTCTCCATCCTGCTCTGATTGGGCAGCTGCAGAGACAGAGGACAGGCCGATGAGGAGACAGACAGGTGGTGAGATCGACCCCGGGTGATCAGGACGTCAATAGAACTCACAGCAGAAAAATGTGTTTCTGACAGATCGATTCAAGCTCTAAGTGTCAATAGATGGCCGAAGTGTTTATGCAGAAAATTATAATCTCTCAGTGAAGCTGACCTTTGACCCATCCTCCATCTTTGCTGCAGAGTGTTAAACATTCTGAGCTAAATGGCTCCAGTTAGCAGAATCACTGACCAGAGGCTGACCACCAGGTCAGTTAAAGAGCTGAAACCTGAAACCTCCAACACATCAGGAAGTGATAAGTTTTACTCTGATGACTGAGAATGAGACTTGTGGTACGATCAATGACGTGAACACCACCTGTGTTACAGTGAACAGCTAACAGGTGTGTCCCTACTTATTCAGAGTCTCCGGTTCAATTCATGGTCAACTGGACTCTTAGCTGTCTAATCTCTCATTTCCTCTTTTGTCACTGACCTGTCAAATAAAAAAAAAAAAAAAAAGCAATTTTTTCACAACAGTTCTCTATATAAGCTCACTACAACAAGTTTGGCAATGACCTGAACCTTGATTTTTACAGATATCAGTTATTGATTAGGAATGATCTCTATTGGCTGACCCCTCGTTATGAGCTCCACCTCAACACCAACAAATTTACTTTTTATAAACACCTCTAAGGGTTCTGATTGGTTGCCTCGTCTGCAGATTGTCACTGGGACACGACGCAACATCACATTTAATATCAGCACCAACTGAATGAGGGGGAGTGTTTTTCTGTGATGGTGGGGGGGTTGGAAGAAAGGGCTACATACAAATATGTTTGGTCCAGGAGCAGTGCTAAGAGGGCCAGTCAAGGCCTGGAAGAAATCAGGAGGCTTAGTAAAGATGAGCTCCTCCTCCTCCTCAAAATCTGCTAGAGTTTTTAACAGGTCAGGAGGTAGAAGAGGCGAGCTCTTGTTGTCCTGGTGAGAGATGAAGCAAGGAAGAGGAGGAGGAAGAGAAAGAAGGGGGTAAAGAAGAAGAGGAGAAAGAGAAAGAAGGCAGGCCGGTAAGACAGAAGTGGAAGGAGGACAGTTAAGCTGAAAGCCACAAACCAAGTTTAACATCACACAGGACACATAGGAAGGAAGTGAGTGATAATGACCTTCACCAGTGTCCACCATCAGTGCAGATCTGAGTTGAAGCTAGACTGTGTAAACTGATAAAACTGGACAGTCACCCACAAGTTTCACAGGAGTTAGCTGCTCTGCATCATGGCAACAGCTGATTAAAGAACGAGCATGGGGCTGTACTGAGACTAGAGACGGAGAGCATAAAGTCTTTAAGTTTATCAAACTAATGAAATTCTTCAAGGCTCTGCGCCATTGGCTTCACTTTACAGACTTGGACTCTTTGAAACAAAAATCCAACACTCCACATCTATTAACATCTCTGTTGAATGAAAGGAAAAGGAGAATATTTTATAAGAGGCTACTGAAGGTCATGATCACGGTTTCCCTCCAGAAAACCAGCAGAAAAATGAAATACGCAGAATCAGATCAGTTTAATTTTCACTGCAAAAAAAAAAAAAAAAAAAAAACTTCCACAGTAACAAACAAAATGAAGAAGGAAAAGAAGGAAAAAGAGAGAAAAGGAGTGCAGAGTTTGTATCATCCATCCTTAGGATCACTCCCCACACAGATCCTCACCTCAAAAGGGGGTCCCCGGGGCCCAGCAGAGGCGTCCTGGTCGGAACAGATACCACCCGGTGGGGGCCTTTTCATCCTATCTGCCATCATGGCCAGACTGTCCCCCATCCTGTAGGACGGCTCCCAGTAGAAGTCCGGCATCTTGACGTCAGGGTACTTGATCTTCTTGTCCATGCTGAGCTGTGATTGCGGCTGCAGCTGGTGCTCGTACAGTTTGAGTGGATCCTGAGCAGCCATGTAGAATGCTGCCTGTTGCTGCTGTGGCTGCGACTGTGACTGCTTCATTGACATCTGCATGGGGTTCATCTTCTGCAGAGCCGCCTGGGCCTGGTTCCACATCTGAGCTGGCGGGTCCTGGACCTGCATGTACTGTTGTAAGCAGACAGACAATCATAGTGAAAAGGAAAAAACCTAGTTCTTGACTCACAATGCTAGAAACCAAATAAGTAGTGAGAGGAACTAATATGGAGCGTGTGAGCTGACCTGCTGCAGTCCTGGGTGGTGAGGCGGGCTCTTCCCCATCCCCACCTGTTGGACCGGTTTAGTGGGAGACTGCTGCTGCTGGCTCAGCGCCTGCACCTGCAGCTGGACCGACTGCTGCAAGGCCTGCTGGGGTGGCGGCTGGGCCTGGGACTGCTGGCCCTGTGAGGGGCCCTGGTTCATGGGCCCTGGGCCCTGCCCTGAGGACCCTGGTCCCTGTCCTGTGCCTGGCGCTGAAGGCCTCTGCTGACTGTAGGGAATGTGGGACTGCTTCCCAGCCTGGACTTGAGTGCCGGCTTGAGTGTGGACAGCCTGCTGGAGGAACGGGCCAGGGACAGACACTCCGGTGGAGAAGGTGAAGCCCGGATTCACCTGAAGCCCTGGGAACGCCACCGGAGGCATCACATAGGCTGAGCTGGGAAAACCTGCAAAGGCACCGATCAGGAGCAGAATTTGAACAACTTCAGTTAGGGAGGAGAGGCTCCATGACATCTCAGACAGAACAGACAAAAAGCTGTTGGATATTAATTAAGTCAGTAATTTATCCAAACAGCAACAACTAGCAAAGATAGCGATGTGGGCTAGTTGTGTGCGTGTACCAGGTCTGCTCGGCAGCGGCGGGAAGGCTCCAGGGTGATGGATGGGGATGAACTGAGAGGAGCACGTGGTCTGAGTTTGAGTTGCTGGGGTCTTCTTGGCCTCAGACACCGGAGTCTTCCTCAGCTCCGTCTGAGCCTTCACCTGATAAGAGAGTAAATGAAACCACATGATCAGACACTGTGGAGACAAGCAGCTGTGACTAATCGTGTTTCTACATCTCTACCTGTTTTCCAGCATCCGCTGTCTTTTCATAGCCCGTTTTCTTCAACTCACTCTTCCTCTTCCCTTCTCTCTTCAGCTCTCCTTTCCCAGCAGCCCCATTACCCTTGGGAAAGTCCCTGCGCTCTTTACCTCCATCCTTCTGATGGTGGTTTCGTGTCGGTTCACGGCTCTGCTCTCTGGGTTTGATGTTCTCCTTAAAGGTCACAACGGGACGGTCGCTCCCGTCTGGCCATGAGCTCTGCGTCTTGCCAGCAGACAGCACAGACTTCAGCCCAGAGTGTCCGCCATCATTGGGGGTCTGCTCACCATTGGATGACTCCTGAAGCACCGGTGCATCCTTCTCCAGCGGTTCCTCAATGGCCTGCTCTGGAATATCAGTGAGGAAGACGACGAGACCGTCCTCACTCACTCTGCACTGAATCAGTCTGAAGAGGAGACAGAGACAATCTACTGATGACCTCTGACCCCTCAGAGAGAGCATACATTACAGACAGATGAACTCACCCTGGCTGGTTGTCGGCCACCCATTTGCCCAGACTGATGAGCCTCTGGTGGCGAGCGTGGACCGGCAGGCCGTCTCTGTCCACCAGGATGCCCTGATGACCTTTGGTGAAGTCCAGAGACCTGAAACACAACAGTCAACAGTCGACAACAGACATCAGTGTGACCAAACATTCATTCCACAGTTCAGTGATGGACAGGACTCTACCTCAGAGCAGGCCGGAGAGCCAAGAAACCCTGGAGCTCAAACTCCTCTGGCAGGGGTGTCACTGCAGAGAAAGCAAAGTTGTTAATCTGCAGACAGAGGAGCTTTTATTTTGAAAGGTTGTGAAGGCTGAATACTGTCTAATAGATCATCTGTTAGTTTCTCACATCGCTGTATCAAGTCTGAAAACACACAGCAAGTGTCGTACCTGAAGAACAGGACACATCATCCTCTTTAGGGTGGAAACTGTTGAGGACTGAGACCAGCCAGGGCCAAACACTGAGAGACACGAACAAGAGTCAAATCAAACAAGGCCACATTAACAACACAGCGACACAATCTGATGGGCTGCAGTCTTACTGCTGCCTCTGATCGATGGCGGCCTCGTGGAACACGCTGGGTCTCAGTTTTAGCCAGTCCAGAGACACTTTGATGGCTGGCAGAGGACACTCTCCCATGATCTCCTCCCCCCTGTTCTTGTTGAGCAGAACACGGCTGCACATGATTCCCAGGAAAGACACTGAGGAGACATGAAGTGAGGTCAAAAAACAATCAATCACAGTCAAAGCCCATTTCAAATTAAACAGTAGGAGGGTTTTACTGAAGAGTCCAAGCAGCTGGAACCAGCTGATCTGCTGCTCATTGCTGTAGCTCTGCTCACTGCCGTCAGCCGTCAGGTCTCTGAGGTGGTGGAGCTCAAACAGGTTGATGACTGTGATGTGGACCAGCTGCTGAGAACTGAAGGCTTTCTGCAGGATCAGTCTCTGTAATCACATACTCCAGGTCAGGCAGTGAGCTCAGATCGAAGCACCAGTATTAACAGTGAAATGGACCTTCTATTATACCTGGAACTGCTCCTCCAGCTTCTCCCTCAGACTGTCCAGCTTGTCCAGACTCTTACTCAAGTAGACGTGACCATGAAATTTGATGAATGCCTTGATGAAATCTGACACACTCCACTTCGTTTTCATCTCATCCCGGCTACAGAGGCACAGAGCGGGGACAGAGAGTTTAGAAACCTCATCTTTGATTTGAAACGGACAGCGAACATTGAGGTCAACATGGTCATTTTCTCCATTGGTACCTCTCCAGAGCCTTGGACAAGGCCTTCTGCAGGTTGGTGGAGGCTGCTGGGAAGGGGAACTTGACTGCGATGCTGCGGCAGTAGTAGAAGATGGTGGTGAGGTGGTCTCCTTTAGAGGAGGCCAAGATAGCCAGCTGGTTGTAGGGCTGACCTGCAGCAGACACAGAGCATCAGACTACGTCCACAAGGATGACAGAACTTAAGGACCACCACAATCAATCTGAGCCTCTCAAGAAGACTTCATGTTCTTGCAGCCTGGACTGTTTTCAGGACAGTTCAGTAAGACTCACCATTTGATGGAACCAGCTGAGCTGCATGTCGGTAGTATGACTCCGCTTGGCTGGTCTGGTTACGGTAACGCGCTGAAGCACAAACACAGATTAAATAAGGAGCAGTAACTTTTGGAAGCAGTTTTATATTTTTCATTGTACAGGAAATAAACGTGAGGAATCGCAAGCTTGACTCTTTTGCACTGTTCAGCTGATTGATTAACTGATCAGCAAGAAATGATTGGCCTTGTTTATTGTTCAGGCAGAAACTTCTAGTTCCTTTGAGGTTATATATGGCATTACTTTACAGAATTTTTGAAGAGTTTTTGCACCTATGTCTCCAAGGTGAACGAGGCAGTGCTGGCAGATGTAGGAGCAGGAGCTGGGCTGTGGGGTGACAATGGCGCTGGTGCTGCTCTGTTTATTGCTGATGATGCCAAGCTGAGACGACTTGACGCGGCATGGCAGGTCCACGTTGAAGACTGTGCAGAGTTCCTGCAGTAACTGAGGGACCAACAGAGAGAGACAGTTAATCTGTCGTCCAACAGTTTTCTATAGCTGTGGAAGCAAATCCAATCAAATTATGGTGAGCCCTCAGCCCCTTATAGGAAGGTAAAATCCTTCCATGTGTGTCATAAGCATTCTGCATATGGTCTGCGTTAGGGAGCCACATCTCAGTGACAACCAGGGACAGAAGCCGCCATTGTCGTCATTTCACATTAACTACATCACCAGATTCACTCATGCGATCCCATTAAGAACCGGCCTCTGTTCATCCGTAGCCAGCTGCTACTGCTCCGTCTGATCACAGTAAATGTGCAGGAAGGAAGTGGGTCCATTGTTGACATTTGTTGGAGGGGGAGACCTAGAGCTGCTGTACTCAACTCCAAGTGGTGTCGAAGTCGCTGGTCCTCTGAGAACCACATGGCTCCTACCTGTGTGTAGAATCCACTAGCTGCCTCCAGGAACAGTGACAGGTTGGCCTGGACCTCACTGCGGTTGGGGTTGGCTCGGTTCTTGGCCTGGCTCTGCAGCGTGGTGATCTGGTTCTTAAAGGCATGATTCCACCTGCAGGGAGAAAAAAAGGAAACACACCTGATGAGGGCTACATAAACATGGTGCAGGTGATCTAAACACTGAGGTCTCTTGGGTGTGTGTCAGCTTACAGGTCCTGCTCCACCTTCTTGTCCAGAGCATATTCCAGGTCAGTCACAAGCATCTTCTGGTAGAGGTCCTGCAGGGCCTGGCGAGACGTCCACACCTCTGCCGCCCCCAGCTTTGAATCTACAGAGCAGAACAGAACAGAGACAGGTGGGTACTGGACCACAGGTCACCTGGACCTGAACCGGTTGAGTCCTGAAAGTTTCCATCACATCTGTCAAAGTCATCATTATATTGAAAAAGAGCTCAGTCTCATCTCATAATTAAGCTTTAAATGGTTTTAAGGAAAATAATCCAACAACACTGAGGGTCCTGGAACTGGTACAGCTCCAAAGATCACAGCTATGGACCCTGATCTTTGAAAATATTTGTTAATGAACCCAAGACCATGAAGCCAGTCCAGCTCAGTGGCATGTTTAGTCATCTTGGATAATATGAACCAGGAAGCAGGTTCAGGCCATGTGACAGAGGAATTTGGTTGTATTACATAAAATACATTTAGCCACTTTAAACTTTGTTATGAGTCTGGTACAGGAAAATGGTTTTTACTAACCAATGAAAAAATCTAGATCACTGTGGTAATGTTCATCAAATCCAGTAACCACAATAATCTGACCTGAGTAAAAGCCAATGAACTTTGTGATACCACAAAACCTGAGTGAAGCAGGCAGGTCTGTCACATTTAAAAAGCTCCACTGTCCATCACAAGACAAGACTGCGCTTCAGATACCAACATAACTGGAGTCCTGTCAGTGCTACTTCCATACACATATGATTGTTAAATAATCTTTTGAAAAATTAAATCAAGCTGTTCCAGTTTTGAGTTGCTCAGGCGTGAGGCTGTGCAGAATTTGTCTCATGCACAGTAAACTGAATATCTTTGATGAGTTTGGATTTTTATCTTTATTCCTGCTGTGGATCAGTCGGTACTCAGGTGTTAACCCCCCCACAGGGACACGGTGCTCAGACCTACCTGTCATGTCAGCCTTCAGGGCCTCTGCCTGTCTGCTCGGATGTAAACAGAGAAAGGGGGGGGGCGTTAGAGACAACACACACCAACAACACGATGCAAACAACTTCCTCATTGTTGGCACATTCTTGAGCTAACAGGTGCAGCCTGACTGAGATGCTGCTGCTTCATTTACACTGTTCACACTCATAGATCATGGCGGGGGGGTCAGAGCGGCGGTGCCGGGCTCCGGCTAACACCTGGAACCAAAACACAACCAAAAACACACCAACAAACCAGCAGATGTTCACTACCCGACACAGCAAACTGTCCCCCCCGGGACATAACCCGCTGCTACACACACTAACCCAGAATAACAGCCGGCCGACGGCGATGAGAGTTCTCCAAAGCCCGGTTTCATACGAAGACGCAGCAGGTCGATAATGCTAACTGACATACGCAGAAAGATGCTAGCTGGCTAATGCTAGCTAGCAACAACACTCCGAGAGTTTGTGGCGGTAAACACCGACTCAGCCTTAAATTCACCCCGACTGAGGACGGGTGGCATTAACCGTGTTCCCCGCTCCGGGTGCGGCTGTCAGAGTCCACACACGCCGGCCCGACTGGGTCTGAGGAGCCGCCGACAGCAGCGCCGACCGTTTGTTGATATGCGAGGCTAACGGCTAGCTGCTAGCTAGCGCCAACGCAAAGCCGAGGGGGTGGTCCCTCAACATGCTAGCTTTAGCGTTAGCAACCGGACCAAACAATGCACGCGCCGGGCTAAACTTCCCGCCTCCGGGATCACCTGTACCGTCAGGTGAGCCGGCGAAAGGTCCCGGTCCGAGCTCACCGGAGATACTGAGCGCAGAGGTTCATCCTGCCGGCTCCACAGACGATCAGACAACCACTGGACCGAAAACCAGCGCTCCTCCCGCCGCCATATTGTTCCTGTCTGAGCAGCAGAGGGAGGGGGGGAAGGGGGTAATTATATCATTATTATTATTATTATTATTATTATTATTATTGTTCATTCAAAGTGTTTATTGTCAGACGTACAGTAAAGAAACACGTTTCTCTGTACAATGAAATTGTTTTTGCTGTCCACAGTGAATACCATATCTATAGAATATCTATATAGAAAACAGATAAATAGAATAAAAATAGAACAATTATTATCATCATCAATCATTTAGATACTAGATCATCCTCTCCTTCTTTTTACTTCTCGGCTTTACACAAATAGATTTTTCTGTCTCGGACTTTCAGACTTAAAGCTGTACAACACAATGTGAAAAATATTTACAGGAACAAACTATATAAGGTATACAAAAAAATAAAAATACATATATAATAGTAAGAAAAACCTAAATTGAGCTGCATTGATTTAAAACTTGGTAAAAACTGGCAGCAGGTAAGATAGAAGTCAGACTGTGTTGAAGACTATGGGAAAATGTCCCACCTCCTCCCTGATCAGTTTATGGTCTCAGTCTTCAACACAACATAATGATAATTTTTTAAACGATGCTCCATTTAGAGGGAAACAGAGCAGGAAGGAGGGGAGGAATTAGGGGCGGGGCTTCTGTGTGGCTGACAGACTGAACCATCCAATCAGGATGGAGAACAGAGGAGGTTCCTTTGCTGGTCTGGTTCGGAGTCACCTGGCGAGGCCTGTCTGCTGTATGGAGGGTGAGCTGGTTCAGGTTAGAGTTGGCCAGTGTGTGCTGATGGATCAACTGAAACAGGTAGGTGCATGTTCAGAGCAGAGATTCTCTCAGCATACAGTCGAATGCTTCAGTGGCTGATGGTGAACTTCTGGTCACTACAGCATCTCTGTTCCCCGACAGCTACAGTGCAGAGCTGGCTCTTTTCTGCATGACAGCTGCCTTCACTTTGAACAAAGTTCAGCTTCTTCCCTCTGAAGCTTCATGCTCCCAATCTGACAATGTTTTCCATTGATTTTCCTCAGGTTATTATTGTCATCATTATCACTTTATATATTTTTTAATTACCTTTTATCAAATTTACGTACAGGTGCATACAGAGGTAGTGTCATAGTATGTGTTCTATAAATGTGGAACAACTCAGCAGTGTCTTCTGTAATCTCCAGCAACCAGGCTGTCACAGTCACACCTGCCCCCTGGAAAGAGTTCTAAATGTTACACCTGCATAATATAATAAAATATCAAAGTGGCTTTACTGATAGTGGATTTAAACAATGTAGTCAGAGAATCGAATGAATGGTTGAATGCTATATAAGAACGGGAAGAACAGATAACCTGACTGTAAGCTGCAGAGTCCTCCTCCTGCCTCTGGGTGAGTGTCTCTTTAACGGGCTGACGCTGCTTCGTCCAGCCTCCTGCCGCAGACTCCCCAACCTCTCCCCCCTCTCTGCGGCTCACAGACGGCTACCGACCACCGGAGAACACAGGACCGGTACCGGGCCGGGACACAGAGGAACCATGACGGAAACCACCAAGACCCACGTCATCCTGCTGTCCTGCGGCAGCTTCAACCCCATCACCAAGGGACACATCCATATGTTCGGTGAGCATCTGGGGGGGGGGGGGGGGGGAGTCACGTGAAAAGCTCTGATATCAGCAACAATCGGCAATAATCATTAATAGTGATGATCAGTGATGATCGGTCCGGGTCTGGTCCGGGTCTGATCCGGATCAGAAATCCGTGAAAACGTCTCGTCGCTGTCCAGCAGGGTGGTGCTGAAATGGGCGCCGACTCCACAACATCCAGACAAAGCACACAAAACAGAGCAGGAATACAACAACAACACAACACACAGCCCGGGTCGCCGCCCTGTGAACCCGTGAGGAGCGGGGAAAAGACGGGGGGGTTCCGGGAGGGACGGCGCAGGCCGGAGGCCGCTTGTGGCGCAGCGCAGAAAACAAACCTCCACACGGATCCTCCGGGATCTTGGATGTAGATCAGATCCTGGGGGTCTGTACTGGTTCTACTGGGTCCAGCTCAGGATTCATTCATAATCAATAACACGAGAAACTGAAACAACGTGGAGGGAGAAGTGAAGTGAAACTACGGTCCAGAGTCACCCCGGAAGTGGAGACGAAATTACGCTCGTTTCACCTGATGAACTCACCTTGTGACGCTCACATAGCTCTCCGTTATCATGACCTCATCATTCAATTCTGTCCCTAGGTGACACACAAGAGAGCTGTGTTCGATTCCCATGTGAAGTGGGCTCTGTATTCCAAGAGTGTTTGTTGTTGTGGTTGTTGTAACCATGACAACAGAGATAGATGGAAGTTACTTCAACAGCTTGTCTCATCAGCCAAGACATGACTGTTATCGTAGTAACCATGGCGACAGAGGGAGGGTCATTCAAAGGCCACATCGTGCAGGAGATCGGGTCTACAAAGGTCTGGTCCTTCGATTCTGGGTCAGGGTTAGGCCACGAAAGGCCGAGACACTCTTGTCATCTGCTTCTCCTTGTTGCCTAGCAACCTTGACAACCCTTACCTTTCTCCCAAGACCAAGGCCCATCATCCTTCACCGCCATATTGTCTGTATTACAGGCACACAGTGAATCTTGGGATATGTCCCAGGAAAAGGACACATATGAAGGAGCCTTTGACAGGATGAGACCTGAACTGGGGCACATTATTGTAACCATGACGACCAAGGCCAGGGACACTTGCCACCTAGAGAGGCCGCTACAGGAGACATTTCTGGTCGTTGTTGATCAGGGAGGATGAGAGGAGGCTGAAAGTAAAGATGACGTCACTGTGGTGGTCCAATAGGGAGAGCTTGGTGCTGGTGTGTGAGCCAGAGATCCAGCTGTCAGTCACATGATGCGTCCAGCTGACTCAGCCTGACCTTTCACATCAACTTTGGGTTGTTAAAAGCCAAATGACTTTATTGGCCACTCTGGGCTGAGTGGGAGGAGCATGTTTATCTGCAGGCCTGTGAGGTGGCGCTCTGCTGCTCTTTGATGTTCCCACCATGACCTATTTTCACCAACAGCTCCTCTTCTTCCCCTCACAATAAGATCCTAGAAAGAGACGAGCTCAGCAAAATCCAGCAGGATCACCAGGGATGAAAGTACGAAAAACCGTCATTGGAGGAGAAGGTGGATCTGACCTGCTCTGGACTCTATCCTGATTGGATGTTCCAGTCCGCCAGCCACACAGTAGCCCCGCCCCCTAACCCATTCCCTGCTTACTGTTCAATGCCAGTGATCATTGACTCACATGAAAGGGTTTTAACTTCCTGTAACGGGCTGAAAGGTGTTTTCTCTTTATTTTGGGTCACTGAACAATCAGTCTGCCTTTAATGACTGAGGCAAGATAGAAGGCGACGTCTGTCTGTGACTGTAATTCTGCACATTTCTTTTTCACTCTGTGCATGTTTATGTTTGTGTGTTTGCAGAGAAAGCCAGAGATTATCTGCACAAAACGGGACGTTTCATTGTGATTGGAGGGATCATCTCACCGGTGCACGACTCCTACGGGAAACCTGTGAGTAATGATGGAGGCGTCTCGTGTCAGAAGAGAGCTCATTAATGAGGAGTTTCTCTATGAGCCCTGTTCACACAGACACGCAACTTCTATGCAGCAACAACACAACATTGTGCTGTATGCTGTGCTGAGTCTCTGCTCCTGCTGGAATTAATGAAGGTCTTGTCCTACATTAAGTCTGCCTGCCTCTACAGAAACACAGCAGATAAATAATAGATGGTGCAGAGACAAATCAGGACTGTGCTGGTCCAGGATCAGTGCGTCGCCTGCAGCTGCTGCTGGTTATTCACATCAGTTGCACATCATCATATCATCCCACCGACACACATCCTCATCCAGCACAGTCAGGAGCAATGAATTCTGGCAACATGTAGTGAGAACATCGAGTGTAAAGTTGAAAGGGACCAGGTCCGTTTTGGGGTTTAATGGACAGGAAGTTCGCGAGAAGGGAAACAGAAATCACTGAAGTGTTGCTGTTGTCGTGTTTCCTGGTGAACTGAACATCTGGACTAACTGTGTGTGTCCAGGGTTTGGTGCCCAGCAGACATCGCCTCACCATGTGTCAGCTGGCAGTCCAGTCCTCTGACTGGATCAGGTGAGTATCTGTCAGAGCTGATCAATAATTTCCAGATCAACAGATGCTTTTTACTGAAAAATAAGAAGAAAATATGTATTTTCCTGAATTCACCTCAGTTAGTTTCTTATTTTGTCACAAATGTGTTGAAGAGAAACAGGAAGTAGGACGTGTTTGTGGGGTTGTTTCCTTGGGCTGTTTCAGGGTGGATCCATGGGAGTGTTATCAGGACACCTGGCAGCCGACCTGCAGCGTCCTGGAGCATCACCGTGACCTGATGAAGGTGGGAGCACTTCCTGTCTGTCAGCTGACAGCAGGCAAACCAGTCAGACATTAGACAGGAGGGACAACACGCTGCTTCGATCCTCCGACAAGACTACACTCAAATAATCTCTAAAATAACATTTACTGAAGGGGAGGAGCATGTTCCTCATATCTGGTGATGTCACATCCTGGTGAGACCAGGACCTGCAGCATCTGAAGGACCATGTTGTTCATCTTTTTTAGAGAGTCACTGGCTGTATCCTGTCCAACGTCAACACGCCGTCCACCACTCCTGTGATTGGTCAGCCACAGAACCAGACTCCACCCATCTATCAGAAGCACAACAATATGAACCACAAGCCCAACCCCAGTGAGTCACACACAAACACACAAACACACACAAACATCACAGGGCAAAGGTGAGGATGAGGATTCAAAGTTCAAAGTCATTTTATTGTCAGCTATTTGTACAGACATACAGGATCAGCATTATGTTTCTCTCAGAAGATGATGATGATGACGACGACGATGATGAGGTTGATGAGGATGATGATGATGATGATGAGGATGATGATGATGACAACGACGATGATGAGGTTGATGAGGATGATGATGATGAGGTTGATGATGATGATGATGATGATGATGAGGATGATGATGATGACGACGACGATGATGAGGTTGATGATGATGATGATGATGAGGTTGATGATGAGGTTGATGAGGATGATGATGATGAGGTTGATGATGATGATGATGAGGATGATGATGATGACAATGAGGATGATGATGATGAGGTTGATGATGATGATGAGGATGAGGATGATGAGGTTGATGAGGATGATGATGAGGATGATGATGATGATGATGATGATGATGATGAGGATGATGATGATGAGGTTGATGATGATGATGATGAGGATGATGATGATGACAATGAGGATGATGATGATGAGGTTGATGATGATGATGAGGATGAGGATGATGAGGTTGATGAGGATGATGATGAGGATGATGATGATGATGATGATGATGATGATGAGGATGAGGATGATGAGGTTGATGATGACGACGATGATGAGGATGATGATGAGGTTGATGATGATGATGATGACGATGAGGTTGATGAGGATGATGATGATGAGGTTGATGAGGATGATGATGATGACGTTGATGAGGATGATGATGATGAGGTTGATGAGGATGATGATGATGACGTTGATGAGGATGATGAGGTTGATGATGACGATGATGATGATGATGATGATGATGATGATGACGATGATGATGAGAATGATGATGACGATGATGATGATGATAATGAGGTTGATGATGACGATGATGATGATGAGGTTGATGAGAATGATGATGAGGATGATGATGAGAATGATGATGAGAATGATGATGATGATGATGAGGTTGATGATGACGATGATGATGATGAGGTTGATGAGAATGATGATGAGGATGATGATGAGAATGATGATGATGATGAGGTTGATGATGACGATGATGATGATGAGGTTGATGATGACGATGATGATGATGAGGTTGATGAGAATGATGATGATGATGATGATGATGAGGTTGATGAGGATGATGATGAGAATGATGATGATGATGACGTTGATGATGATGATGAGGTTGATGAGAATGATGATGATGATGATGATGATGAGGTTGATGAGGATGATGATGAGAATGATGATGATGATGACGTTGATGAGGATGATGATGATGATGAGAATGATGACGATGACGTTGATGAGGATGATGATGATGATGAGAATGATGACGACGACGATGATGATGATGATGATGATGATGATGAGGTTGATGAGGATGTTTCCCTCCTCTTCCTCTCTCTTCAGTCAAACTGTGGGGGAAGATCAGTGAGAGTTTGGGGAAGATCTGCTGCGTCCGTCCGCACATCGATCGCTTCACCTTTGTCGGTGAGTCCTGGTGCTGGTCCAGGTGTGAAACTGACCTTTGACCCTCATCAGTGAGGACAAGCTGTCACTCCCTTTCTGTCCCTGTTTGCCCTGTCCTTTGTTTTTCCAGATTAATTTAACATGAAGTGAATTAAACGCTGATCCATGTTGTGTTTGACCCTGGCAGATGAAAATGCAAACCTGGGCACTGCGATAAGGTACGAGGAGATCGGTGAGTGTTCTCGTTGGTGTGTGGTCCTGAGTGTCCTCTGGTCAACTTCCTGCTGTGTCTGGTCCAGTAAACACGTTGTTTACTGAGGACGTGTCTCTTTCCTCCTGCCTGTTTGTCGTCTGTAGAGTTACGCATCTTGCTCCTGTGTGGCAGTGATCTCCTGGAGTCTTTCTGCATCCCTGGTCTGTGGAAGGACAGTGATGTAAGCACACTTAGCCCCACCCCCAACCGCCTCGTATCCCCACCCCTGAGCTCTATAATGATCGACAGGTCATTCTGATGTTAAAGGAGCTGACAGTGCAGTTATTAGAAATACTACAAGTATAATTCAACGTATGAACATACGTTGAATTATACAGATGAAATATAAAATAAAACTTACAAATTATACAGGAATACTTAGAAATCACAATAATTTCATATATTGACATATTTGGCTAATATATATATATATATATATATATATATATATATATATATATATATATATATATATATATATATATATACATATACATATTTCTGTCAGTATGTATTATTATGACATATGTCAATATATAAACTGTATGTTATTATATAAAAGAAAAATAATGTACCATATTAAACATCCATATGTAAATGAATACATATTGTCGACTAATATGGTTGCATGTTATTCAAATATTGTTTTCATATCTGTCTGTATCTGCCTGGTCCTGAGGGGGAATATAATAATATATATGACTCGGTATAAAGTGTGTCCAAATCAGTCCATTAAAGAACTCAGCGGTTCTCTAACCACCAATCAGTCTGATTATCACGCTGCCGGTTGTTTCTGATCTGGTTTGATCCGGCTCTGAGGTCTTTGAAGCTCCTGGTCTGGTTTCAGATGGAGGTCATCGTCGGGGACTTTGGGATTGTGGTGGTTCCTCGTGATGGCGCAGACACAGAGAGGATCATGAATCATTCCTCCATTCTCCGCAAACACAAGGTGAGAGCAGGATCCAATGTAGATGAGCTGAATGTCCTCTGGTGACCTCTGACCTCTGACCTGTGTCTGCTCTGGTTTCAGGACAACATTGTTGTGGTGAAAGACGGGATGAACCATCCGCTGGCCATCGTCAGCTCCACCAAGAGCAGGTGAGGACCAAACTCCACAAACATCACCATGTAATTAGCCTAGCTTAGCTTAGAAACCGCTAGCTTAGTTTAGAGACTGTTAGCTTATCTGATTTGCTACCTGAAGTTGATGTGAAAACAGTGAATAAGATGAGTCAGGGTTAAACTCCAGGTGAAGGATTTATACAGATGTAGTTCACCTGAGGATGAGGGCGTGGCTGACCTTTGCCCCCACCACCCCACCCCCCAGACTGGCCCTGCAGCACGGGGACGGTCACGTCGTGGACTACCTGAGTCAGCCAGTCATCGACTACATCCTGCAGAGTCAGCTGTACATCAACGCCTCAGGATAGAGATGACAAGCATGAGAACAGGGAGTGAGGAGGGAGGGGGGTGGAGCTACCTACAACCACCATCATCCATATAAATATGCCCCCCCCGTCCCCAGAGACAAACATCTTATCTGTCTTCTGTGTCAAACATATATTCTTCTTTGAGCTGTCGCTTTCCAACAGGAGCATCTCTGTCCTCTGTCTGTGTCATGTGACTTCACCATCAGGGGGCAGATCCCTAAGCGCTGCAGAAATGTCATTGGTTTATTTCTGTCTGTCTCTGTCTTTATTAACGGGGGCAGTGCATGACACAACTGAGCGTGCCCAGTGTGATGATGGCTGTGTGTGTGCCAATGGGCTTCATGCCAGAGCAGCTCAGACGTAAGAATCAATCAGACCAAACTTTTGTTTGTTCCTGGAACGGGCCGACTGCTTCCTGTTTGCACATGGTCAGTGCAGGTGAAGGTCATGAGTTGTGTGTTCAGGTGTGTTGGCATCAGCTGGGCACGCGGTGGCGCCCAAACTTTATTTACAGCCACACTGAGACAAACGCTCTTGTGTGAAGTCCATTGTGTTGACATCTCATCTGTTGATGCTCAAACCAGTGTGCCAATCAGAGCTCAGCGAGTATTCACCTACAGGTAACCATAGCAACCGTGCAGTCGCTCCAGGCTTTGTTGCAATTAACCGTGTCAAACTGACAGCACATCAAACATGGACGTCCAGGTCCTCTGAAGGATTTGACACTGATGATGATGATGATGAGTGTTTCCTCCTCTTCATTTGCTCCTGTTGGCTCCTCTTAGACTGCATGCTTAGACAGTTTGGTTCAGGCATGAATGTGTATCACTTGGTAGAAAATGATCTGTTGTGATCGTGTTCAAAAAAACAAAAAGTGAATTCAATATAAATATGATATTTAGTGGGGATCATCATTGCCCACGTCTGTCCATTTTCTATTCACCCTGTAAATGTACCGATCGGCAGCACCTCATTTTGTGAGTGTGTGCGTGCGTGTGCGTGCCCTGTCACACTTGTATCTGTAGATGAATCCTGTTTTTCTGTATTAATCCTTCTGTTGCTCTGACTTCTTTTGATTGTAAACTGTAATGCACTCTTAAAAAGGATGTGTCCTTTTTTATGTGTGTGTGTGTGTGTGTGTGTGTGTGAAATGAAATCTGTTGATGCTTTAATCACATTAATAGACCTGAAATTATTCATCTGTCAACATTTTGTTGAAAACTGAGAGAAATTATATTATGATCAAAGATCAAAAATTCAGATTGATCTCATTTGCTTTTCTGGTGTTTCAAAAGAATTTCCTCTGCTAAAAATACAACATAATTCATATTATAGCGACATTATATATAATTTTTATTTTCTGTAAATGTCAGAGGACTTTGGCAGGATCAAGCCTCCAGAGAAATTCTGAGATATAAATATTATCAGTGATCAATGTTAGTGAAAGTGCAACAGCAGGAAGGAAACATATAAATATTTTTTCATTAATGACAAATAAAAACACTGAATTGTGAAAACATAAAAATTGAAACTGTACAGTTATAAATAGAAAACAGTCACGCATCGTTAATATCAACACAACTAACACACATAGTGTCGTCCATTGGGGTTAAATGTGTTCAGTCGACCATCAGGTTCCTGTGAATACTAGACGGCCTGTAGGGGGCGTCATTTCTGCTGTTAGCTGAAAACAGACTCTGTAAGACCTGGTGCTCAGGCCTCCTCGATGGGGGGGCTGTTGTAGCAGCCTGAGGGGATGGTCCTCAGGATGTCCTCCAGGTTGGCGATGTCTCCCAGGATGGTGTCGATGTCTGAGTTGATGCCGGTCAGCTGGCGGCGCATGGCGGCCTCCCGCTGCTCCATGTCCCTGAGCCGAGGCGTCAGGACACCGTTCACATCACTCTGAGCGTTGGCCATCATGTCCTCCAGCTGCTTGACCCGGCCCTCGTCCACAACGCCAGGCTGGTCTGAGGAGGAGCTGTCTTGTTAGTCTACAGCTGCAGTTTTTCTTTATATTTGATTCCAAAGTTTAATATATTTTAGATTATTCTGGATGGAGTGAAACATTTCAGCCTGGATGTGGATGATGACGGTTTCCTGTTTAAATTGTCATCATCCATATTTTTACATCAGATCAGCTGATCCATCAGGAAATAAGCATTAGCATCCTAAATAACTGCTTAAAGTTTGTTGGTCCGGATCAGCGGTTCAAATCACTCAGCATGTTGTGTTGCTTTGTACTCACTCATGTTAGCCAGCAGGCTGTTGATGTTCTGCAGTGTTTTTCCAACAGCGTCTCTGGCCTGTTTAACGTTGTCAAAAGCTGCAGCAGCTCCGATGGCGGCCTGCAGAGAAACATTCACAGCTTCAGTCTCTGCCCAACCATCAGACCCGATCTGATCAGATCCCAGACTCCTGGACTCTGCGTGGACACTTTACCTGCTCAGCGTCGGCCTCCATCTTCCTGGCTTTGTTCAGCTCAAACTCCAGGTCTCTGGCAGTGTCGCTGACCATCGTCCTCAGATCCAGCGCCTCCTTGTTCAGTTTGGTGGCTTCATTCAGCAGACCGGTGTACGGCGGCAGTGATCCAAATGTTCCCTGAAGAACAGGAAGAAGAGACCTGAACATTCCTGCAGCTCCACAGTGACTGTGCTAAGTGAGGCTAACACACATGCTTGGTTTTACCTCCAGTTTGTTGACCAGACCATCCAGTACGTTGATGCCTCCCAGAGCGTTGTTGTAATCGTCAGATACATCGTTCAGGACGGACAGCGTCCGAACGTTTTTGCCATTAGCCTGCTGGATGGTGCCGTTGATGCCTGGGAGACGCCTGATGGCTGCATCAGCCAGAGCTTTGCTGCTGTCGATCTGCTGGTCGAATCCTGAGGAGGAGGAAGAGTCGCAGTTATGTTAGTGCCAAAGTCAAGCAGAGTTTCACCTGAGCCCATCAGAGTGGTTGTCTACCTCTCAGGGTGTTCAGAGCGCCGTCCAACTCCGCCGTGTTGCTGTTGATGAGTTGCAGAGCGCCTTCGGTGTCAGCCTTGGCGAGGTTGACTCTGTCCAGCAGGTGGTTAAAATCCTGTTGACACAGACAACATCAGCTGACTGACAGTGTTCTGGTTTAAATCTAGATTAAACTTCTGGCTCGGTGTACTGACAAACGGAACAATCGTGTGGCGACACAAGTGGTCAGCTTGCCTCAGGAGATAAGCTTCAGGGGTCAGAGGTCAGGATGTCCTGTTTAAAGGTGACTCGTCTTTACCTGCTGTGCAGCCTTGCCCTTGGCCAGCAGGTCTCCGGTGGCAGCCATGTCTCGCTGCACACCACCCTGGAGCGCCTCAAAGCCTAAAATGTTCTTGTCCACCAGCCCCTTCATGCTGTCAAACCTGGAGACCATGGCGTCCATCTCCCCCTGAGCATTATGGGACACACACAGAGGAAATACTTATTTTAGAAGAGCAGTTTTCTGAAACCAACCCGGATAATTTGTTGTCAGCAGCAGCCGTTACCTTCAGGGATCCTGGGATGTTCCGCTCCATGGAAGCAATGTTTTTCAACATGCCGTCCGCCATTTTGCTCTCATCTCTGGCCTCGCTGCTCAAACGGATGGCCTGGTTCTCCATAGCCTTCACCTGGGCTGAAGTCTGATCGTACCTGAATGCACGCAGACATCATTAGTCCAATAACACTGAGAGGCAGGTAGGTCGGTCCGACTTCAGTAGACCAGATGTTTGAACTCACGTGGTCTTCAGATCTCCAATCAGTTCTTTGACTTTGTTCTCTTTGTTCATGAGCGTCCGGACCAGAGCCAGGCTCTTCTCAGAGTCACCCAGAGCTTTGTTGGCCATGTGACCCACAGTGCTGGCCTTCGACTGATGCCTGGGACAGGGACGGAAGAGTCATCACTGCTGATCAACATATCAGAGACACCAGGAAATCAGTATAATGACTTACTTATCGGCCAAGCTGGTGGCAGTCTGCACCAACGAAGACAAGAGGTTTGGACCGAAGGGCTGAGCGTCACTGAGAGGAAGCTCCTGACAGGAAGGAAGAGAGAAACAAGTGTTAATCACAGCAAGACACCATCTTCAGTTTGTTTCCTGTCCCATCACTTACAGCTGATCTGAGGTCAGACTTGGCGTCTTCTAGTTTGCGTTTCATGCTGTCCATCAGAGTCTGGATCTTCTTCACCTCCGTCTTGTAGTTGTTGTGTCTCTGCTCGATGTCCTCGGCTGTGTCTGCGATGTTTTGGATGTCCTGTCCCTTCGTCAACTGAATATTGCTAATGGAGGACAGCCGGCCTTGCAGGCCCTTCTCCAATACTGTTGGACACAGACATATAAAATCTTTATGACACAGTTGAGTGTTCAGCTGAAGTTCCTTTAATCTCCATGAGATGCTGATGGTGACCTGAAAGGAAGCAGGTCTCAGTTTCATGTCCCGGACTGCACATGGTCTTACCTGTCAGCTGCTCTGTGTTATCCTGCAGGTCGTTCACAAGCTGCTCGACGGCTCTTAGAGTGGCCTCCATCTCAGCGGCGTTGGAGGGAGTCAATCCTCCGTCAATGTCTGAGAACGTTTTCTCCAACTCCCTCAGTCGGGAAGTGTAAACATCCATCTGAGGCAGAGAGGACAGATTTGGACAGGTGGAGATGTCAGTCCGCCTGAAGTGGCCAAACCATGTAATCAACAGGTTTCTCAGCTCTACCTTTGTCTTGATGGGGGTGAAACAGGTGGGGCAGTTGGACCGTTGACACCTCAGACCCTCAAATCCTGGTCTGCACTGACAGCGACCAGAATCATCACACTGTCTGGACTCAGAACCCTGAAGGTCACAGTCACAGGCTGGTACCCAAACAAGACAGGAAACAACTGTTAGTTACACCAAGCAGCGTTCAAAGGTCACAAACTCCACCTGATGTGAACTTTGATTTAATGGGCTTGTTTTTCTTTCATGCACTTCCTCTTACGCTTGCAAGCATCTGTGATCCGGCTGTGGTAGAAGCCTCTCTGACAGGACTCGCAGCTCCATCCCTTCGTGTTATTCAGACACTTCAGACATTCGCCGCTGCCCCGGTCGCAGCTTCCTGCTACGTTGATGTCAATGTGTCCGTTACACTGACAGGGTCTGCAGGGACGTTGGAGTCCAGAAACTCCTGCAGGGTCTCCATAAAAACCCTCCTGACAGACGTCACAGCGAGGACCTGAAGGCAGATGAGGACCACATCATCATGTCTGCTTGCTCTGACATAACTGAATGATCAAATGAAGCCATCAGAATTTGGACCTACCAGCAGTTCCTGTTGGACAGCGGCCACATCGGGGCACCAAGGAACCAACATCCAGGAAGCAGGACACCCCCTCCGGGCAGGGACACTTCACACAGGCCTGCTGCTGCCAGGGGTCTCTGTAAAACCCTTCAGGGCAGCTCCAGTCTCCGGGCGTCTCATCAGCAGAGTAACAGTCTCCAGTCTGGGGGTCACAGCTGCCCCCTCTGCAGCTGCAGGGCTGGCAGGAGCTGAAGGCTCCATCAGCAGGAGTTGGCCGTCTAAAACCAGCTGAGCAGCGCTCACAGAACTCGCCCTCGTATCCTGCAGGACAGCTGCAGGTCTGAACCCAGCGGGCCAGGACCCCAACCCCTCGCCGCGCTGACACCAGCTCCACATTGTCCAGGTAACCACGTCCTAAGGAAACACGACAGGTCGCAGCCAATGCCAGGACCATCCAGGGTCAGCTGTGAGACTTTGTCTCTGACAATAAACCAGAAGGGAAGTGAATACTCACCTTTTTCACCAAAGGTCGCTCGAATCTTGATGGCAGTGAGGTTCTGCAGGAGCTTCTGGAACTGGAGGGAGGAGAGCTGAGGCCTCCACCTGCTGCCGGGCTGCTCATCCAGTCTGTCCAATCAGAAAACAGAAAACAGGGTTTTTACAGAGTGACTTCTGGTCCAGAGACACTCTTCAGATATCTGTGGAAGAACCGTAGCCCGGTCTGACAGATTCAGACTCAGTTAGAAACAGTGTGGTCGAAAAGTCTTTCTCACCAGACCACGCCCCTTCAAACGATGGTTTGACCATCAGGTCAAAGTTCTTTATAAAAAACCATAAAGTGTGAAGAGAAGCCTTTTTGATGTTCACCTTCAGTTCTGAGGCAGTCAGGTGATCAGGTCTACCTGTTTATGGCTCTCTGAACAAAAAGTTGGATGATTTCATGTTGTCTGGGATAAATGCTGTATTTCCGCTGCGTCACCAGTTCAGTGAGTCTCAGCAGCTGCAGATCTGTTTCTACTTGCTCTGATTGTGAGCATTCCTCCAGTCCAACTGGAATGTGCCCTCTCTGGGGGAAACATCTTTGAGTAGCAACATGATCAAACCGAGGAGCCACGAGGCATTTGATTGAAGAGGTTTTCGCCTCATGATGAGGACAGACTGTGTTTCTCTGACCTGAAGCTGTACTTGATTTTCTGTCCACATGGGACGATGGATCTAAGGTCGCCCAGCGAGGCAGAGACTCTCAGACCGGCACCTTCCAGGATCACGTCATTGGTGGATGGGTGTCGGACCCCGCGGTCCAGACGCAGGGAGAAGGAGAAGTTCTGACCATAACTCAGTAATTGGTTCCCCAGGTAAGGAGCTGGAGGAGAGGAAAGCAAACACCAGGTTAGGAACCAAGAAAAGGAGAGGTGAGAGCAGGAAGCTAAAGGAGGCGGGGTTTCCTCTCACCCGGAGCGTGCAGGTAAACCGGCAGGCTGTTTTTGGAGATGACCTCCAGGTCCTGATGTGTTGGCGACCACCGGAAATGAACGTCACTGGGGGTGACGCCCTGAACTGTCGCCACCGTCCAACCCTGAGGACCTGGAAACATAACACAGTCTATTAATCTGAAGCTCTCACTAGTCTTTTATTGTGAAATTAAGAGATGATGGTTACCATCGGTGAAGGTGGAGGTGACGTTGTGGATGGAGTAACCAGACTGTGGAGAACATTGGCTGCTGTGGCCATGACAAAGACAAGGCAGAGTTTGACTCCCAGAGTCCTCTCTGGGCTGACGCCTAAAAAACATACCAAAAGACAGGACATTAAAACCTCTGAGCCGTTTTAAACCTGCCCAACCATCAGTGGACCCCCACCTTTGTGAGCAGCCGTTGGGTCCAATTGGTCCATCAGGGCATTGATCACATCTGTCTCCTGTGACGCCATCTTTACAGCTGCAGCGCCCCCGGCTGTCACATCCAGCACCCACAGAACCTGAAGGAAAGGCAGCAGCTTGAGACCTCCAGCATGCACAATGATACCTCCTCAGTATCAGCCACATGCTAGTTTCTCACCTGTGGGGTTGCATCGACAGGGCAGGCAGCTCGCCCCCTGCTGGTAGAAGCCTTCCTTGCAGCGCTCACAGTGGCGGCCTTCCGTGTTTCCCTGACAGTCGACGCAGTGCAGGCCGAAGGTGTCTCGAAGGCAGTAACGAGATCTCCCATTGCACTCACAGCGCAATGTTGCTGCAGGAGACAGGAAGTCCATTTAAATGAGATTTTTTCAATTGCAACCACTAACATGTCAGCCACTGGTTTATGAAATGGAGTCAATCACACAGTAGCCCCGTCCTAAACCCCTCCCCTTTCCCTCTAAATGAGCATCGTGTTGTATTTCAGACTGGAGCCAGAAACTCATCAGGAAAACGTTTACTGAAAAGGAGGGACATTTTCCCATAGACTTCAGTACAGTGTGACTTTTTTAAGACCAGAGGAGTCGGCCCCTGACACTCCTGAAACGTGACGGAGCAGATCGGGTGGATCAAGTCCAGGCTCCTCGTTTGCTTTGAGGTTTGTTCACAGATCCCATTGAGAGCGGCCCCTCCCAAACTGAAGCCCTGCAGACATCACAGTCCTGCCCAAACCGACCAACGCCTCCTGACAGGTCCTGGAGCGATCTACTCAGAACCTTCAGATCCAGAGCGAAGAGGTTCACTCATGACAAGAAGTGATGCTCACCTGAATACACAACAACCTCAAAACTCAGCAACATGAGCAAACAAAACTCCTCAAAATCCCCAACAAGAACCAACCCGACCCTGGTTCTCCTGTCCCGGCTGGACCTGAACACTGGGACCTCAGGGTCTGGTCTTCATCCACAAACTGGCCCTGGTCCTGACTCACGTCCAAATACGAAACACGCCTTCAGAGAACCAAGGTCTGAAGAATCTGCTGGACCTCAGCCCTTCAGCACCAGGACCCTAAACAGGGACCCCTTTAGTCCAGACGGTCCTGGTCTGTGGTTCCCTGATAAGCCTTGAAAGGACCAGCTGGATCCGATCAGATCTCAGCAGATGGACCTGGTCTGGTTCGAAGATGCTGACCCTGATAAGTCCAGACTTACTGTGGTATGTGTATGTGGCCTGGACAGTGCAGACCAGAACCAGAACCCCCCAGACTGAAATCCAGCGGCTCTTCATGTCGTGTGAATCCTGGAACCAGTTCGTTGTCAAGTCCTCCGAGTCGCAGATAAAAAAGTGCTGCAGCTTCAGCGAGCGTCTTCTTTTAACTGCTCTCCTGCTGCAGGTCGGGACACGCCGCACATACTGGCCCACACTTACTCACACGTGATTCACACACACAGACACACACTGTCAGAGGATGTGAGTGTGTGCTGGGACACAGCAGGGCGTTGTTCTGGACCGGGACATCACATTTCCATTTTTATGACACAAAGACTTCACAGAATTATCTGCTCATGGAAAATATTCTGAGTGAAAAAGTTCAGACAGCCAAACGAAAAGTCGGTCCAAACGGCGAGCAGAAAACACCTGAAGAAGAAAAACTGTAAACAACAACAACTACAACTACACAGCAACAGCTCCTCAGTTTTTCACAGAGTCTGTGACGTTGTGTTACCATTGTGTAGTCTGCACACAGCTCAGTGGTGGTCTGTGTGAGATGCCCTTTGAACAGTAATAAGGATGACCAGGAAGTCTTTGTGTAGTATTGCTGCTTTGTTGTGTTGTGTGGGTCAGTGTGAGTCCTGACAGTTTACCTGCAGCCTGTTGCTGTCCTGTGGAGGTTTCCGTTCAGTAAATGTATCCTGAGGCTGCTGCGACGACACACCCTGAACCTCAGACACACACTTACTCACACACACACACACACATTATGATCCATCGCACACACCCTGCTCTACCTGGTTACACACTCCAGCACTTTCCCCACCGCTAATCTACACAAACACACCGCCGCAGGCTGTAACACACACACCAGCCACGCCCGGTCTGTTACCGCGTCAACACCACACCTTGAACACACACATGATCAGCACCTGGACTTTGGAGTGTCTGAGTTCACTTCAGTCCAGTCCGGTTCACAGACCAGCAGCTCATGTGGTCTTCAGGGCCAGTCCTCAGAACTGGTCTTCTGTGGTGGTTTGAGCTCCAGATGAGTTTTTTTCGACTGTTTGTGACCTTTAAAATAAAAAAATTAAATAAAATAAAAAAAAACTTTGATATTAAACTCTGTTTCTATTCAGAGAAGAGTTGTTGTGATTGTTTTTAATTTGTGTGGTTTGTCTGTACAGTTTATTATAGTTTATAATAATAATAATAATACATTTTAAATTTATAAAGTGCTTTCCATCAAAGCGCTGTACAAGTAAAACATGAGGATAAAAAAACATTAAAACAATGCCAATAAAAAGGAGTCAAGAGCAGATTATAGTCATAAAATAAAATAAAATAAAAACACACAGTCAAGAGTTGTAAGTCAAAGAAAGCACTGTGTGTATTGTGTGTCCAGTGCTTTCTAACCCTAACCCTAACCCTTGCTTTAAAAATGTCCACTGAGCAGGCCCGCCTGATGTCAAGAGGTAGATTGTTCCATAGCGTTGGTTAAACGCTAAAAGACCAACTGTCTTTTTCTGACCTTGGGGACACACAGAAGGCCAGACACCTGGGAGTGCAATAAGTGCGCGGGCACATATGGTTTCACCGGGTTGGAAAGATAAGAGGGTGCTGTGCCATTTATAATTTTATAGTTGAGAAGTAACACCTTGAAGTCTGCTCGCATCTGAACTGGAAGCCAGTGTAAGGAGGCCAGCACTGAGGTAATGTGATCCAATCTACCGACTCCAGTCAGGATACGAGCTGCAGCATTTTGAACCATTTGCAGACCATGAGTGCTTTTTTTGGGTAAGCCAGACAAAAGGGCGTTACTATAGTCCAACCATGATGTCACAAATGCATGGATCAGAACCTTAGTGCCCTTAAATGATAAAGCAGGTCTGATCCTAGCAATGTTTCTTAAGTGGAAGAAAGCAACTCTTGTAATCTCTTTAATATGGAGATTAAAAGAAAGCGCGTTATCAAAGACCACACCAAGATTCCTAACTCTGTCTCCACAATGAATAACACAGTCATCTGGAGACAGAGTAAAGGTATCCTGTAGGTGGCTTTGCTGATAACCAGTTCTTAACAGCAGCCAGACGGTCCAAAAGTTTCTGTTTGTTAGACCCATCTCCTATAGTCAGTGGCATATACAGCTGCAAACCATCCGCATAACAAAGGAAATTTATATTAAAAGAATGAAGAAGCTGACCCAGTGGTGCCAGATACAGGGAAAAAAGCAAAGGGCCCAGAACGGAACCCTGTGGAACTCCATACCTTACTGTAGAGGACTCAGAGCGGGTGTTGTTGAACACAACACTTTGTGATCTCTCCAGCAGTTAAGACTTCAACCACAGGAGGACCTGACCTGAGATACCAAAAATGTTCTCAAACCTGTCCAACAATATCTGATGATCCAGGGTGTCAAAAGCAGAGCTCAAATGTAGCAGTAATAAAATCGAGGGGGAGTCTGAATCCAATGAAAGCAGCAAATCATTTACCGCTTTTGTAGTGGCTGTTCCGGTGGAATGATTTGATCTGAAGGCCGACAGTAATGACTCAAATAGATTGACACCGCTGACATTCAGGTTTTCTGCAGTTTTTCCTCAGGGTTAACAATTCCTCATTTAGCCAGGGAGTGTGGCTCTGTTTGGGCCCCTTATGCTGTTTTGCTGGAGCCACTGAGTCACGTAAACCTGTAAGTGCACTCTTAAATTTCTCAGTGAGACAGCTCACCGAGAGTGTCTGACTAAAAACAGGGTTTATAACTTTGATGTTAAACTTCTGATGCACTGGGGCTAATGCTATTTTACCC